>NC_088864.1:51569006-51704184 GCF_032884065.1 Artemia franciscana
ATTTATTCAATCTAACTAATGATTAATGAATAATAGATTCATTCTCTGAAGTATTCTACATTAAGACGAACATATGGTAAAGAATTAACTCCTAGGATTCAGACAGGCACCAGAGTCATTCAAATAAGACATAATCCATATATTCTATATTATTTTATATATAAACATGTATTATGTCTGTCTGTTACACTATCTTCTATAAAAATAACTAAAAAAAAAAAAAAAAAAAGGAGAAGAAAACAAAAAAAAGGAAGAAAAAATAAAAAAAATCAATAATTACATTTAACATTTGGAGGAATGTCAAAATCTTTTTGGTTTATTATTTATTAAGATAAGCAGAAGTATAGTCTTGTAATGATACCATTTTCAACGGAGTCTAATTAACAACTAATAAGTTTATCTTTAAAATGGTTTTGTACATAAGATTAAGCTTATCCATAACACGTCAAAGAGCACTTTTAATATGTGTTTTGGCGTTGGAAATTTTTTTTTATTGAAAATGCTTATTCTCTTTTTGTTTGTAAAACGCCACAGAATTTATCATATATACCCCAGAATTGGAATAAGATATTTCAATCTCTTTACTTTTATATGAAGGTTCGTCCGCTCCTCAGTACCTTGTTCTTGGATGTCCTTATGGAGAAAATGAGCTTGGGATGGGGGAATAGGCACCCTCTAATCTTTTTGGTAACTTAAAAAGGGCACTAGAACCTTTGTTTTCCATTTGAAAGAGCTCCTTTCTGATCATATATGACAATTGGATCAATACAATCAACCCCGAAGAAAAATTATATATATATATATATATATATATATATATATATATATATATATATATATATATATATATATATATATATATATATATATATATATATATATATATATATATATATATATATATATATATATATATATATATATTCAGGTGGGACATAGGGACACAACTACAATGGCACGTAACTAATATGGCACGTAACGACTTACGCGCGCGGGGGGGCTTGGGGGGGGTGCGCGAAGCGCCCCCACCAACTAGGTGTTGGTGGTCTAGGTGTTTCCGAACCAACACCCTCAAAGAGAGTGGATTCAGTCCGGTTATGTAAATCATGTATCTAAGACTTGTGCTTATTCTTCCTACCAAGTGTCATTCAACTCAAGCATTATGCAACTCAAGTTGCAACTCAAGCATTATGGACATAAGTTTAGGTTGTACAAACAAATTAAGTCCTTTGTATATTTGTATTGTACAATTTATCCTTTTGTATTTTCTAAGCCTAGAAACCTAAAAATAGTAACTAAAATGATGCCATATTTCAACAAAATCAGAAGTTACAATCTATCGCTGAGAAAGGTGATTGATACCACCCATCCCTTCCGTGTAAACTACCGAAGCAGCTATAACAACGTGATTAATTTATAAAGCAGCATAAGTAAAAAAACAACAAACAATTATACAAGATTGGAGGACGACTAACATCCCTCCCTAATTTCCCTCTCGCGCCACAGACTAACTAAACTTGCAAATTCATTAAATCCCCCCTACTAAAAAAATTAACATTTCTAAAAACGTAGTTAAAATACAAAATTAGAATCCAAATCAGAAGCACAAATGGCACTTAACAGTTCTTAAGGAAAAGCGAAAACTGGATGCGGGGTGTTTGACAAGGCAAATTCTTAATAGTATCTCTGACTAAAGAAGAATATCAAAAAAAAAAATACCTATTAAAAAATAATACCAATTATCTGCTTTTATTTCTGCATAACCAAGAAACTATTCACTTTTAGACAACTTTCGGCCAGAGAAGCAAATTTGTCAACTATAGTAAACATTTGATGCAAATCGAATATTGCTTTTTTTATAGACTTTTTTTCTGCGGGTTGCGAGAGATCCGGCATATGAGGCAAATTTCACAATAAAGGAATACCTATTTAAAAATAATACCAATTGAATATTTTTAATTTTCCATCAATGAGAAAATTAAATCGTGTTGAACAAAAGTTTTGGTCAGACAAACAAATTTGTCAATATTTTTGTATTTTCTAAGCCTAGAAACCTAAAAATAATCATTTAATAATATCATTTAATCATTTAATAATATCAGTTTTGTAATGTTGGTCCCTGATATTTATTGCGCTATAAACCACCTTCGTAAGTAGTTCTCCGGTTGAAACAATCCGTTATGTAGTTTAAATTTACTATAAGCAACTGATAAGCTTCTGCAATATCTACCTATTCTACCAAATTATTTTTAACTCTGGAACTACTCATAGATTTTTCTTGCATTGGTATATTGACTCCTATTACAAAAAAATTTGATTACTAAACAACTAAAAACTATTATATAACTAAACTAAAAAACTATTATAAAAAACAGTTGAATGCTAAACTTGAGAGTTTAAAATTTGACAATGTGGAAGATGGATGGAATAATTTCAGAAAAACAATTTGTTAAGTTGCTGATGGTGTCTTAGGGAAGAGTGCTAAGACTGCAACTAGAAATATTAGTGCAAAGGCTTTAAGTTTAATAGAGACTAGAAGGGGTTTGTATAAGAATTATCTGAGTGATAGGTTGTATGAAAACAAAAGGGATGTAAAAAAAGTGTAGAAAGCATAAAAATATGAACTAAGGAGACGTGAAGTGGAGGCCATGGAGACCAGTTTAAGATAGAAATGGGACCACAATTAGTGATAAGGAAAAAGTTAAAGAAAGATGGGTGGAACATTTTGAGAATGTGGTAAACCGAGATACAGTTGCAGGAAAAGATATAGATGAAAATGAAAAAGTTTGTGATACCTTGGATGTGAAGGAAAATTTGTGTAGTGAGGAAGAATTAGCGACAGTACTAAAAGGATTAAAAAATAATAAGGCTCCAGGTGCTGATAGTATGATTAATTAGTTTCTTAAATATGGTGGCTCTGAGGTTAGGAATAAGCTACTGAAGATTGTGAACATGATTTTTGAAAAAGGGGAAGTACCAAATGATTTTAGGAAAACCTTAATTAAACCACTGTATAAGAAAGGTGACAAGAGTGAGTGTCGTAATTATTGAGGCATTAGTCTGGTCTCTGTAGGTAGCAAATTGCTGAGTGATATGATACTTTTTAGACTGAGAGATGCTGTGGAAAAAGTTTTAAGGGAAGAACAATACGGTTTCAGAAAAGGTAGAGGATGTGTCGACCAAATTTTCACTCTAAGGTTAATAATTGACAAGTCCCTTCGTTGTCAAACACCTTCGTTCCTCAGTTTTATCGATTATGAGCAAGCTTTCGATTCTGTTGATAGAAGAGCGTTAACAAAGGTCTTATCGTTATATGGTATAACAGAAAAATACGTCAAAGTGATTTGCGCTATGTACGAGAATAATACTGCTGCGGTTAATGTAGGAAATGAGGCAAGTAACTGGTTTTGTATTAAATCAGGAGTTAAGTAGGGTCGTGTTCTATCCCCCTTTATATAAATAATTTGGATGGACTTCGTCTTAAGGAGCACAGGAAAGGCAATTGGAGACCACGGAATCAAATGGGGAGGAAAAACGCTCCTGGACTTCGATTATGCTAGCAAAATGAATGAATTTTTAGAGGTTTTGCGAGTTCAGGGTGCTAAAACAGGCTTGAAAATTAAGGTTAAGAAGACAAAGTCACTAAGGCTAGGAATAAGTGAAGATGAACAGGTGACATGAGGTAACGAAAAGATTGATCAGGTTGGGAGCTTCAATTACCTTGGTAGTATTATTAGTAAAGATTGTGGGAGCAGTGAAGATGTTAAAAGTAGAAAAGCTAAGGCTCAGGGTTTTTTTTTCACAGTAAAAAAAAGTTTGGAAGAATAGAAAGATAAGTCTACAAACCAACATTAGAATATTGGAAGCTACAGTGATGACAGTGGTCAAATATGGCTCTGAAGCATGGGCGCTCTGAAAAGCAGACGAAAATTTACTAGATGTTTTCCAGAGAAATTGCCAACGGATTGTTCTGGATACCCGGCCGACTGACCGTATTTCAAATAGAAGGTTGTATCAAAAATTTGGTCCAATCCCGCTTTCTAGGGCTGTAATGAAAGAAAGGTTGAGATGGTTAGGCCACGTTCTACGGATGACAGATTACTGAAAATTGTCCTTTTAGGCCAACCGTCTGGGGCTACATGGAAAGCAGGTCGTTCTTGTCTGGGTTGGTAGGATGTCATGAATTAAGATTTGAAGGAAATGGGAACTTCATGGCAGGGCGTAAAGAGGGAGGCTTTAAATAGATTAGGTTGGAGGAGCAGCGTGCGTAGCTGTGTTGGCCACAGGCGGCTTGGTGCTGCAGTGAGTTATTAGTAGTATTATTATAAAAGAGTAAAGATAACAAGCAGTGCCGATCTTATAGGTCTATAACAATTTCCTCTGTTCTTTGGAAGTTGTTAGAGCTACTAGCAATTAGGGACACGAATTAGGCTTGTTTTACCATGGACAACCAGTTTAGTTTTAAGAAAGGTTATAGTTTGGTTTCAAGAGAGGTTAAATTATCTGCTTGCTAGTGTACTGATTGCTACAGAGAGTAATGTTTCCAGTGGTGGGTTCCTCTCCCTGCAGCTCATGATATTTTTTGTCCTTCCAAATTTGATATCTGGTCCCATTTGATGTATACTGCACAGCACTGAAATCTTGATCACCCAGTTATGTGAATGGTTAAAAACATATAGGCTAGGTTAAGTGTTTTGTGAAAATACCTACCTGGGGTGATAGAATTATTTATAGAGCTGTAATACAAGTTCGGAAAGGAATCAGCCAGGCTAAGGTCACTTCGCCCTCCTTGTATAATATTGGTGTGATTGAACCCCAAAAAGATAAAAATCAGTTTATTTTAAAAGGTTGGACCTCTCCATGCTCGATTACACCAATGATATTTTAAATTTATGTAGAATAGTACTGTATATTGAGGAAAATGTTTATGTGCTTAGTAGGGAGCGTACCAAAATTGTTCTGAAGTTTAATGCATTGAAGATCAACGTTCTTGCTTTAGAGCAAATTATTAGCTAATGTTGAATGTGTACAACCAGGAAATAACGATATTCGAGTATCTTCTTGCACAAGATATCTTGGCCTTCCAATTGGAGAAATTGTGAAATTGACAACAGTATTCCTTATCACACATCTAAGCGAGGAACTAAGATTAAGCGTCCATTATTAATTCTGTTATAGCAGGCTTATTCTTGTCAGTAGATGCTATTTGTCAGTAGATTATTTCTATGTGATGTTATTTTCAAAAGCATGGTCTTTCTGTGCACGTATTTTTCCTCTTTTTGATTCCATTTTGAACCCCTGTGCTTTCTTTTGGGTTACAAATACAATGATTAATAGATGTAATTTATTCCTTCTATTTTCAATATTAAAAACCATTTCTTCTGGATACCTGTTGCCAATTAAAATATCCTTTATGAAAATTAGTTGATCCGTCATATATCTTGGTCTTTTTACCTTGGATAGAATGATTTGACATTAAACGTTATTATTTATGGGTGTGCACTAATGTAATAGATTTTTTTTGGGTGGGGGGCAGCAATGCTACGCTTTTTAGGGTAATTATCGTTTGTTTTAGATTACAATCCTTCATTCACAAAAACACTTATGTTTATTTCAACTTTTGTATCTTATACAAGCAAAATACGCTCGTTTTAAATTTTTTCATCACTATTCATGGAAAAACTGTTATTTTTTTGGTTCTTTCAGGTTAAAAATAGAATTCTTCACTTTGACTACATGTAATACTGTATTCCATTATTATTACTAAATTCTAGGTATACAGTGAACAGTCCTTACCTGCTGCAAACAAATAGAAGATGGAAATTGTGGATTTGAAAACAGAAATATAAGAAATAAAAATGAAAAGTTGGTACTATAACTACTCTATCCCACCTTGATCTTGACAATTTTCAGAAAACTTTAACATACATTTAAAACGTTAAACAATGGTTACATCTTTACCTTTTCAAAGAATGAATTCGACTTTTCCACGTCATTTAAAAGTCTTTTGCCAACTTCATCAAGACATGTAAGAGTGGCACCAAGATCCATTTTGACATTTAGACAATTACATGCATGAAGGACCATATTTTGTTCAGATCTATAAAGGGAATCAGTATTTAGGACTATGGTTACAAAAAGAAAACAAGATACAGACAATTAATAGCTTCTCTAGATATTAAATTTAAATGACCTAGCTTATAATACTAAGTACCTAATATTTTTGCTCAATCCTGACTTACAAAGTTTTAGAAATTTGAAATCTTTTCTTAAATTTAGGCAATTGCCTAAATATGACTGATAATTCCTTGTTTAAACCCTCCTAGGTATATTTTAGGTTCTACATTTATTCCTGAAAGTTTGATTCACTTGATTCAGTTACCTTGTAAAATAGCAAACCCACAAAATCATTTCATAGATGATGAAATGAAATTCGAAGTGATTTCATTTGTTTTAAATTTTTGTCAAAGTTTTAAAAAATTAAACTACATAAGTGTTTTCGAATATCCCACTGCCTTTCCACGTACAAATAACAGTTGAAATGCTGTCTATTCCCAATTATTTATGGGCGTGTTATTTTTAATGATGCATCAAGATAGGAGGAAGGATTCGTGGCTAAACCAGAATATATTAGACCGTGGAGAGCTAGGTAATTGGTGGAATGAGTGAAAGGGAATAGGAGGGATGGTAAGGACTGGATCTAGGTTAGTTGCTACTAGGCTAGTCTCAGGAAGTTCAGGTTTGGCAAGCTGAGAAGGTCACCTCACCGTCCCTTAGGCTATATGCAGATGTCAAGAAGTGGGGCGCATAAATTTACCTAAAATAAAACTATCTTACTCCTCATAACTTTGACCACTTATCAAACCAAGAAAAACCAGATCTATGCTGCATGGGCAACGTGAGATGTTGCGGCAACCTTTGTTTGGCTCCGCCAAGTAAAGTATTGCAAGAGTAACACTTTGGTTTTGTTTCCTTGCTTTGATTAAATGCTGAAGTTGTTAATCTGAAAGGATTATAAAATAAATACTAGGTACACCAATAGGCAAACCCACAAAATCATCAGAGTTTTGCATATTGTTTGGGTTTATGTCAAGCCTCAGTAGGTGGGAAGGAGGGGGAGGTACTGGAATCGTTTGTAATAAAATAGTAGTCTACTGCTCTTTTTGTTGTATAGTGTTTTTAGTAGCAACACAAAGTTAGGGCCCTTCTGAAGGAGACACTGTGAAACAAAAAGGGTAGTACCTTTCAATTTCTAATTTCATGTTCTTTGTGCTGGTTTTAGTTGTGTCTATGAATATTCATATCCCCCCCCCCTCTACAGGTCACAAATGTAGCCTTTAGCTATATGCAAAACTGAGATTAGAAGTGATGAGATTCTTACTTTATAACACACGGCAAATTTCAATTAATCACACAAAACACCATTTTTTAACTTTTATCCACACTTCTAAATCCCATTTCGTTAAAATAATTTTGTTTGATTAATAGAAACCACAGTTATAAGATTTGAAAAGTTGTACCATTTAACCTGTCAGTCAGACAGGTAACCAATCAATCCATAGACAATTCTTCTGGAAAACTTCTAATAAATCCACCTCTATTTTTTTTAGTGCCCACGTCTCAGAGCCATACTTGACCACTATCGTCAATGTAACTCCCAATATCCTGATTTTGGTTTGAAAACTTACTGCATTTACTACCTTTACTAATGATGCCGCCTATGCCAGTAAAGCTATCTACTTTATTGATTGTCTTGATACTCAACATCACTTCTTTACCTTCACTTATTCCCAGTCTAAAACAATTTTCCTTTGTGACGCCAATTTTCAAGCCTATTTTTGTGCCACAATCCTTCAACACTTCCAAAAATCATTCATTTTTCTAATATTTTCGAACAACTCCCTCCTCCCCTTGGTCAGGTTCCTGTCGACTTCCATTCTTATCCTCCTGCATTTTCAGATCAACAATTATTAAACCCTTCCCAATTACATACTCCCCCTTCTTATCTCCTCCCCCTCTCTGTATACAGAAGTCATATTTCCTTCCCCCTCACAGTATACTGCCCCATACCCTCCCTACTCTGCCGCAAACCAGCAATTTCTTGACAGACATGAATAACTTTTCCCACCCAGCCCCCCTTTCCCAGCACCTTACGAAACCCCACCCCTAGCCCATTCTTTTATCCCTTGTGCCTACCCTGTAAACGTGACTCAGGTCTGAGACTTTTTGTATTCAATAATTGTCATATAATAAGTCCTTGTGCTTTGTCCATATCCTTGCCCATTCCCTCACATCCAAATCCCCAAAGCAATTCCTTCTCTTACCCTTCTTCTCAAAAGCATAATAAAATTAAAACCCTACCCAGGAAATTCTCAAACCTATCAAGTCTTGCAGTTGCAATTCCCTAATCAGTTTGTTTTTCCTAAACTTTTAGTTACTAATGCTGAAAGTCTTAATTTTGAAAAGCTTACTGAACTCAAGATGGTTTCAAAATCAAATTTGATAGATATTATAGCAATTACTGAAGTTCAATCCCATGACCCATGGTCCCTATGCCTGACAAATTATTCAGAGTTTATTAAACTCTGTCCTTCAGACCACCCACTTGGGGAAAAAGGTGGCGGAGTTTTGTTTTTTACTAAGAGTCACCTTTAACAAGAGGTTATTCAAGTCCCTAACTTATCTGAGTATGCAGAAATCCTCTGGCTAAGTGTTAGACCAAAGTACTCCCTCATCCATTTAGTATTATTGCAATAGCTGTTTTCTATTACTCCCCAAAATCAAAATGTTGAGTCAAAACGTAATTTTATCCAGCAATTACAGACAAGTGCTGATTTGTTATTTCTAAGTACTCCAATGCTGGCCTTTTTTTAAGTTGGCAATGCCAACAACCTTAAAATAGATTCTTTTTGTCCTTCACTTAAAGTAAAGCAAATTGTTAAAACACTGACGACTTGGGGTAATACCTCTCTTGATGTTATTTTAACTAATATGTACAGTTTTTACAGCCCTCCCTCAACTTTGCCCCCATTAGGTGGGAGTTATCATCTTTCCATTCTTTAGTCCCCCTCCTCAAATTTTAAGCATACTTTCAATAGCTTATAGCACTTACTTGATTCAGAGTTCATGGTGTGAGGACCTTTTTTGGATATAACTTATTGCTAAAGGATTATAGTCTCTACCTAACCTACAGCTAATATTTTGATAAATTAATTCAGTGACCAAAGGATTATAATTTGAATAAGTCTTTTTAATTTGGTCCCATTTAGGGACCAAAAAACTGAAGAGAAATTTATTATTTACAAGGATATATAAAGTGCTTAAAACAAAATGTAAACTAAACAGCCAAATTTGTAAATAACAAAAAAAGCATGAAGTGGTTACCTATACTCTTTAATTTAAAGTAAAATAAATAGATTATCCCATATTTACCAAAAAGCCTTCTGTTTTACTAGATCGAGAAAAATGAATTTGGATTCAGTACACAATGCAGGGTATATATTTGCACATTAATGGGTTGGAGTCTGACCTTTGTTAATATAGGCTAATCATACACACCAAAGGCCTGCAGCTTTTGTTAGCTTAGTTTTCCATTGAAACAAGTCGACTATACATCTATAAAAGGTACAAAGAGCTTCATACTTACTACTTTTATTTATTTCTCAGTTCTCAGCCAGCCAAAGGGCTGGCTGAAACGGCAGCCCAAGTGCTAAGACAAAATGTCGGAAAGCTTGATGATAGTGATGGAGGGAATATCCGACCACAGTTGCAACGTTTTCTGTCTATGAATATGTTCCCTGAGTATCGTAAATATCACACTTAAGCCCTGCCTTAATTGATGTGTCGGCTTGCCTTTAATTGGTAGATTAAATAAGCCGTGGCTTTTTGACTTAAATATAAAGAATTGTCAATTCATTCATATCAGCAAAATGAATACTTGTCAATTCTATTTTCTTTGAAGCCATCCAATCCTCTTTGTAAATAACGAGTGAGATTTTTTATTTACGGTGAACTAAATTTCAGCACTCATGCTAAGAAATCTGTGGCTAGTTAAGTATAACCTTTCCAATTCGTCTCCTAAAGCCATAAGCCTTCCGTGTGACGGACTTGTTGGTTTTAAGCTCGAAGCTATAATTTCTATATCCTCCCTATATTAAAAAAACATACAACAGTTTTGAAAAACGTGCCACCCAACTTATATCCAGGAGGTAGAAGCTTTTCTACCCTTTAAGACTAGCTCGCCTAGCTCTCCAAACACTTGTATAAAGAAGAAATAGATGTGATTCCATGCAGCCAATAATAACCTATGAGCTCAGCTATGCGAGAAACGGACAATCAAGATAAACTGACAATTTCCCTGATGCTGAATTTTGTTCAAAGCATTTTTAACACGGAAATTAATAAAGATGACATTATCCGTTATGGTTTGGCCTCTTTTGATAGCACTGAAATTTTCAAAGTGAAGCATAATCTTTGAAGTAAGAATTTAGCAAATGACTGGGTCTTTAAGTGGTTTGGAACTAATGCAAAACTGAAAACATTTTTGACCCTTTCAGCAAATGTCATGCTATTACTACCTATGTCCCCAATTTCGTAGTTTACCGCCCAGCTGATGTACCCTATATTACAGAAGTGACTTGCCCTCACCCCTCATCTAAAGGTAATACGTGTGAGCAACTTCTTTATGTCGTTTCGACTCAGTTGGCTGGTTACATTGAATACTTTCCTAAGCTTTCATCAGGTGCGATGGTGAATTCTATAATCTCTGATGACGTTACTGTTGCAATAAACACGTTACCTGCTGAAGTGAAAAATCCAGCAAGGTGTAAAAAATTACTTGATAGCCTTTCTAGTCATGATACAATGACTAGTGTCTAGGCAAATCGGGAAAAATTAGTGATTAAGCTGGATAAAACCGTCTCCAAAGATTTCTGTAATGCCATACCAAACATATTGGAAAATGCTACTGCAAAAGTCATCGCTTGTAAGTACCTTAGCTTGTTGTCTATTTTGATGCTTACTTTGATGTTTTGCTTTTTAAAGAGTGCCCAGGAGTCGAAGAGACTGTGAGGTTCAGGAGCTCTTGTGCTGTGAAACAAAGTTTTGCTAATGCTCAATCGCTGGACCTGTTACTAAGAGATGGTGTGAAAGTCAAAAATTTTGTCTGCAAGTGACAATCATAACAATTATGGGTAGCATAAATAAATTGAAAAAAAATAATTGAAATGACAATCTAAAATATCATAGCAATGGATTTATTGTTGCCACATCCGATTTTATTAATTGGAATTTTTTGAGTATATATAGGTTAGAAAAGTCATAATAGTGACCAAAATGTAGGATAACTGTAAGAAATATATGATGGCAACAAATTTATTATCCATAAAAGAAAAGAAAGAGGAAACATGAAAGGGATTTACATTTATATTATCTCAGAATAGAACAATCATCACAGGATAAAAGAAAAAACAGAATTAGACAAGAAGTAGAATAAAATTTTTTTTGAATAATATACCTATCTATAAAAAACCCTCTTTCAACGATCATTTTCGGCAATATTTAAGAGTGGTTTGCAGGACACTCCTAGTTTTTCGTTAAAATTCTGTAGAGTTCTATTGTAGCATAGTTGAGATTCTTCTATAGTATTTTCATTAGCGTTTCTATCTTGGAAATTTGCTCTGGCCTTCAAAACAGAACTTAGAGATACCCATAAAAAAACAACAAGTATTCCAGCTTTGAACACTTCTCCGTCTACCCGATTCTATCCCCAACATAAAAGCACTGTTTACACGAATACGATGCTATTTCAAAAAAAAATCAATCAAACTAAAATTCTGCTTTCTTTTCAGCATAAAGAAGACACAATTTTAAAAATTACGAGCATAAATGCACTCCTGTAAGTAATCAAACTGAAAGAATCGCTTTTCCAATTAACTGCACTATAATTATATTTGAAGTAAGAGACTATTTTATTTATTTTATTAAATAAAGAAAACTAATTTTTTTAGCTGAAAGTAAGGAGCGACATTAAAACTTAAAATGAACAGAAATTACTCCGTATCTGAAATGGGTTGTCCCCTCCGCAATCCCTCGCTCTTTACGTTAAAGTTTTTAATTGTTTTAAAAAGTAGAATTGTGGCAAAGAGTCAAACTTTAGCGTAAAGAGCGAGGGATTGCGGAGGGGACAACCCATTTCAGATACGGAGTAATTTCTGTTCGTTTTAAGTTTTAATGTCGCTCCTTCCTTTCAGCTAAAAAAATTAGTTTTTTTTATTTAATTTCTGAACGTTTTTGAATTAATCCATGTTTGGTTTTGGCTCTCCGCACATAAATTATTAAAATGAAATTTGTATATTAATTCTTTTTTTGGCTAAATGGCTTTCTCTTAGTTTTTATCAGACGATTTTAAGAAATAAGGGGTGGAGAAGGAGGCCTAGTTGCCCTCCAATTTTTCGGTTACTTAAAAAGGCAACTAGAACTTTTAATTTTTGACGAACGTTTTTATTAGTAAAAAATATACGTAACTTAAGAATTAACTTACGTAACAAACTTTCATAATCTTATATTTTTATTATGTATACGAGGGGGTTTGTACCCTCGTTAATACCTCGCTCTTTACACTAAATCGTAAGTTTTGTCCCAATTCTTTAAGAATGACCCCTGAATCAGAAAGGCCGTAGAATAAATAGTTGAAATTACTAAAAATACTTTAGCATAAAGAGCGAGGTATATATCTCCTCCTAGATACCTCGCTCTTTATGATAAAGTATTTTTAGAACCCCTCATATGCGTAATAATCTCTGTTCGTTTTAAGTTTAAATGCTACTCCTTCCTTTCATTTGAAAAACGTTTTCATGTTTATTTTTCATTGTTTTCTTATAGTAATGCTAGAAAATCCTGCGCCCTTTTCATTGAATTTTTCTTCCCCCATGACAGATTCCTCCAAGGAAAGATCCTCCAACATAGCCCCCTCCCCTCAACCCCACCCCCAAACAAAATAAAATCCCCCTGAAAACGTCTGTACACTTCCCAATAACCATTACTATATGTAAACACTGGTCAAAGTTTGTAACTTGCAGCCCCTCCCCCAGGGATTGTGGGGGAGTAAGTCATACCCAAAGACATAGTTATTATGGTTTTCGACTATGTTGAACAAAATAGCTTTCTCAAAATTTTGATCCGTTGACTGGGGGAAAAAAGAGCGTGGGAGGGGGCCTAGATGCCCTCCAATTTTTTGGTCACTTAAAAAGGGCACTAGAACTTTTTATTTCCGTTAGAATGAGCCCTCTTACAACATTCTAGGACCACTTGGTCGATACGATGACCCCTGGGAAAAAAAAACAAACAAACAAATAAACACGCAGGGTTCTCTGATACGCTGAATCTGATGGTGTGATTTTCGTTAAGATTCTACGACTTTTAGGGGGTGTTTCCCCCTCATTTCTTAAATAAGGCAAGTTTTCTCAGGCTCTTAACTTTTGATGGGTAAGACTAAACTTGATGAAATTTATATATTTAAAATCAACATTAAAATGCGATTCTTTTGATGTAGCTATTGATATCAAAATTTAATTTTTTGGAGTTTTGGTTACTATTGAGCCGGGTCGCTCCTTACTACAGTTCATTACCACGAACTGTTTGATAATTATTAATCTATTAATTTAGCAGTATAGATTAAAGAGCGCAAAGATACCGCACTTCTTTTTCTAAGATAAAAAACAACGACGAATTCTAGGAATAGGATTATGAGCAAAATTGTCTTCCCAATTTATTCAACCTTTTTATCTGGGTCTCTTCTATAAAACCTAACTCTAAGAACATGAAGTAGTAAGTATATGATAAGCTATAAGAAAACGATATAATAAAGTTCTACTTCAACAAGTTTTTTTAATTATTATAAAAATAAAGGAAAAATAAAATGTCCTGGATTCTTTATTTTTACTGTTTTTTGAATCCAAAAGCGGTTTCTTAGCTTAGGAAGGCCATAAAATGAACAAAAGGAGCTTACAGGCCATACAAGGAGCAAAAGCAACATACAGGCCATATAAGGATCAAAAGGAGCATACAGGTCATAAAGGAGTAAAAGAGCTTGGATGAGCAGTAAATTCTTTTAGTGAGGGGAGAGCAAAAAAGATAATTTATTCCAAAAATGTAAAGAGTTCTATTTCTTTTAAAATTTGAGAAGGGGAGAGAAAGGAGCAAAAGCAAGAATTTCACGGATAATTTAATGAATTTAAGATTGAAAACCCTTGATTTTTATTTGAATTTTACAATTACTTGATGCCTGTTATGTTGCAACGACTTTTTATGTAAAAATAAACGCCATTACACAAAAAAACGGCAACAGAAAACAGTCTTCCACAGAGTTCGTTATGAATTACTGCTTAGCTCTAAAATTCAACATAGAAAAGGAAAAGGACGTCAATCGATTGGAGATACAAGACAAGGAAAGAAGTGATAAAAAGAACAAGAGCTAAGTGCTCATATGGCACTTGTGACGAGGAAAGAAGAGCTAAGAGCCAAGAGATCATATGGTATGAGCTCTAGCAGAATTCTACAAATCAATAGATTGATTTAAAAAGGAAAATAAGAGGCTTAATGCCGGTCAAGATTTAAAATAAGAGCTCTGAGTCACAAAGTCCTTCTAAATATCAAAATTCATTAAGATCTGATCACCCACTCGTAAGTTATAAATACCTAATTTTTTCTAAAATTTCCTCTCCCTTTTGCCCCCCAGATGGTCGAATCTGGAAAACGACTTTATCAAGTCAAATTGTGAAGCTCCCTGACACGCCTACCAATTTTCATTGTTTTAGCACGTCCAGAAGCACCAAACTCGCCAAATCACTGAACCCCTCCCCTCAACTCCCCCAAAGAGAGCGAATCCAGTTTGGTTCAGTCAATCACGTATCAAGGACATTTGTTTATTCTATCCACCAAGCTTCATCCCGATTCCTACACTCCAAGTGTTTTTCCAAGATTTCCCCCTTTAATTCCCCCCAATGTCAAAAGATCTGGTTGGGATTTGGAATAAGAGCTCTGAGACATGAATTCATTCTAAATATCAAATTTCATTACGATCCGATCACCTGTTCGTAAAATAAAAATACCCCAGTTTTCACGTTTTCCAAGAATTCCGGTTTCCCCCTCCAACTCCCCTGAATGTCACAGGATCTGATCGGTATTTAAAATTAGAGCTTTGAAGCGCAAGATCCTTCTAAACATCAAATTTGATTAAGATCTGGTCACCCTTTCGTAAGTTAAAAATGCCTCAATTTTCAAAATTACCCCCCCCCCAACTCCACCAAAGAGAGAAGATCCGGTCCAATTATGTCAGTCACGTATCTTAGACACGTTTTGATTCTTCCCATCCAGTTTCATCCTGATCTCACCTCTTAAGTATTTTCTAAGATTTCTGGTTCCCCTCAACTGCCCCCCCTCCAATTACACTGGATCCGGTTGAGATTTAAAATAAGAGATCTGAGTTACGAGATCCTTCTAAATATGAAGTTTAATGTAGATCCGATCACTCCTTCGTAAGTTAAAAACGCGCCATTTTTTCTTATTTTTCAGAATTACCCCCCCCCCCCCCCGCAATTGAGCGGATCCGTTCCAATTATGTAAATCACGTACGCAAGACTTCTGCTTATTTTTCCAACCAAGTTTCATCCCAATCCCTCCAATCTAAGCGTTTTCCATCATTTTAGGTTTCCCCACTCCAAACTTCCCCCAATGTCACCAGATCCGGTCAGGATTTAAAATAAGAGCTTTGAGACACGATATCCTTCTAATATCAAATTTCATGGAGATCCAATCACCCGTTCGTAAGTTAAAAATACCTCCTTTTTTCTAATTTTTCAGAATTAACCCCCCCCCCCCCCCAAACTACCCCAAAGAGAGTGGATCCGTTCTGGTTATGTCAATCAAGTATCTAGGACTCGTGTTTTTCCCCACCAAGTTTCATCCCGATTCCTCCACTCTAAGTGTTTTCCAAGTTTTAGGTTTCCCCCTCCCAACCCCCCCCCCCAATGTCACCAGATCCGGTCGGGCTCAAAATAAGAGCTCTGAGCCACGATATCCTTCTAGATATCAAATTTCATTGAGATCTGATCACCCGTTCGTTAGTTAAAAATACCTAAATTTTTTTAATTTTTCAGAAATACCCCCCCCCCCCCTCCCAACTACCCCAAAGAGAGCGGATCCATTCCGTTTATGTCAATCATCTATCTAGGACTTGTGTTTATTTTTCCCACCATGTTTCATCCCGATCCCTCCACTCTAAGTGTTTTCCAAGTTTTAGGTTTCCCCCTCCCAACTCCCCGCCCCCATCACCAGATCCGGTCGGGACTTAAAATAAGAGCTCTAAGACACGATATCCTTCTAAACATCAAATTTCATTGAGATCCGATCACCCGTTCGTAAGTTGAAAATACCTCATTTTTCTAATTTTTAAGAATTACTCCCCCCCCCAACTACCCCAAAGAAAACGAATCAGATCCGATTATGTCAATCATGTATCTGGGACTTGCGCTTATTTTTCCCATCAAGTTTCATCCCGATCCCTCCACTCTAAGTGTTTTCCAAGATTTTAGGTTTCCCCCCTCCAACTCCCCCAATGTCATCAGACCCGGACGGGATTAAAAATAAGAGCTCTGAGACACAATATCATTCCAAATATCAAATTTCATTAAGATCCAATCACCTGCTCAGAAGTTAAAAATACTTCATTTTTTCTAGTTTTTCCGAATTAACCGCCCCCCCCCAGATGGTCAAATCGGGAAAACGACTATTTCTAATTTAATCAGGTCCGGTCCCTGATACGCTTGCCAAATTTCATCGTCCTAGCTTACCTGGAAGTGCCTAAAGTAGCAAAACCGGGACCGACAGACAGACAGACAGACCGACAGAATTGGCGATTGCTATATGTCACTTGGTTAATACCAAGTGCCGTAAAAAAAGAACAGCTCTAAAACTTAAAACCAACCCTATATATAGAGGACAAAATTAAAATCTGCGTTTGTTTTAGCCATTCTTAGTTTTTAGTTCTACTAAGATGTCCGGGCAGCAAACAGAACTTTACTGAGTTAAGTAACTGGTAGATGAAACCGAGAAGCCCTAGAAAAGTACAGTATAATCTGTATTTAAGACAGGGAAAGGCTAAGGAATTCCTGTCAGGTTAAAAAGCTTAGAAAAGATACAAAATGTCAAAAAGGGAGCTATAGAACAAGCAAATAGCTAGAAGAACTCATCAAATAGGGAATGGAAACCGCAGAGTTAAAAAGTGGGTAAGAATTTTGCATCGTCAAGACATTTAACACAAACAAAACTTAACCTATGAGACACTAAATATTAATTAGCACATTTTCAAAATAGAACAAAAAACAACCATTAAGTAAAAGCATGAGTTCATTTGATCTGCAAGAAAAAAAATAATGTCTTTAGTCAAGCGCTTGGACGGTGAAAGAATAGAAAAGAATTTTAGCAAAGCAGGGTCAATAATTATCTCGATTCCACAGAGTTCGTTAGGAATTATTTCTCAGCTCTAAAATTCAACCTAAAAAAAGCTCGTTTTGGCCATCCTTCGTTTTTAGTTCTTCAAAGATGTCCTCGCTTTTATGCTTATAATGTGTTTTATTTTGTTGTACTAACAATGTAGTTTTAACTGAAAAAACGCCTTACAAGCCTTAGCCAGATTGATTAGCAACTACAGATACAATTTCAATCAACCACATAGAATTTCAACCACAACAAAAATGGAAAGGATGCCTACTTGGAACCTCAAAAAATTTGCCTGATTTTGAAAAAGGTGGGAAATAACCCTAAAGCATCAAGTGATCCTTATAAAAATCTCACCATCAGACCGAGGGTATCAAAGAACCCTTTTGTAAAGGTTTCAAACTCTTATAAACAAAAATGTGATTTTTTCCCGAAAGAAAGATCACGGAAGGATATTTATTATTTCATTGTAAAAATGTTTACTACTCATACTACAACTGTTGCTACATAATAAACAGAGGGTATCACGCTGAAGCTTTCAAGGAACATTTAGACGGACGTTGAACTAAATCAAAACGAACATTCATCATGAATATTGTCAAAAGGGTGACAAATTAATATCTAAAAAACGGCTCAAATTATTAAGTTAGACCTTTCAGGGTCTAAATAGTTCAGACGTCTCTCTGTGACCAAAAGAGGAAATGATAATAGAAAATGAGAACAATAACCAACGCCATCTAGCTAAAAAAAAAATCAACATCATACAAGTTTCATCAAAATACTTATTTTTTAAATGTTGTCTTTTCCTTTTGCCTTAACCTTGATCAGAGATGATTGAGGTATTTCTCCCCAAAAAATAGGCCCATCTGTGTCGCGTTTGTTCTTTAACTAACATAGTCCTTCCCAAACTTACTTCTTCAACCGCCCCTTTTCATGAAAAAATATACCTCAGATCCTCCTGCGGATTATTTACTTTCAAATTTCAAAACCAAATAAACAGAAAACAGTAAAAACATAATACATCTACTTTTTCCGTAAATCAAACTAAAGAAAGCAGGGAATTAGAAAAATCGATGCTATTACTAAAACAATTTTTATTATAAAGTATAACAAAGTAACAAAATTATCTACATTTGTAGATATTATTATTTATTAGATATTATTACTATTAGATAATTATTTGTTTTTTGACAAAATCTTTAAACTAGCTGTCGAACTTAGAATAGAAAAGTAATACAAAAAAGTTCAAATATGCAAAATCATCTCATTGAGGAAGATGAAACTTGTTTGCTGCTAATTTAGCTAGACTTGGGGCAATAGTAGTCTTATGACACCTGTCCTATTCTGAAAAATCATTTTTTTTGTGTATTTGAAAATTAAAAAATTAAATAAAATTACAAAAATAACAAAAAACCAGAAGATAATGGTCCAACATTTAAAAACGTCTTGTTTTCAGACTGACAAGTTTTTTCAACTGAAAGTAAATAGCAACATTAAAAATTAAAACGAACAGAAATTAATACCTAAATGAAGGGGATTGTCCCTTCCTCAACGCCTCGCTCTATACGCTAAAGTTTTTTAGTTCTTGGAAAGAGCGCCTTGCTGTTCTAATTAAACGACCCTAGTGTTTCAGGAATCATTCTTAAAAAATTGCAACAAAATTCAAACTTAAGAGTAAAGAGAGGTTTTGAGGAGGTGGCAACCCCATTCACAGACAGAATAATTTTGGTTCGTTTAAATTTTTAATGTCACTTCTTACTTTCAGTTGAAAAAAAAACTTGTCTTTTTACTATATTTTTTATCTTTTTTTGAATAATTTCAGAAAATATGACCCCATCTCCACGGAGGAGCCCCCTTACTATGAAAGTATCCTCTAGATAATTCAATACCCCGGACAATTACTTTTAATACCCCGGACAATTACTTTTAACCACTCCTCGTATAAAATTGAGACGGAAAAGAGAAAGCAAGCCAAATAAAAAGAATTTTATTTAAGTTTTGAATTTTATTAAGAATTTTTATTAAGGAATTTTATGTAAGTACGATTTGTTAAAAGAGAATTGCATTTTATGTTAAAAATGAAGTTTTTTTTTTAGCAGTACTTAGCCATTATGAAATAGCCAGACCCCTAAATTAATGGAAAATAAACTTATTTGTAAATACTATTTGTTTAAGATGAAGTGTAATTTACGGTAGAAATAATGATTTTTAACTGTTCTTAGCTATTATGAGATAGCCAGGTCCCATAATTAAGGGCTTATAAACCTATTTGTATATTTGATTCATGCAGAAGAAAGTATATTTTATGAAAGAAATAAAAAAACTTAGATGTCCTTGGCTATTGCTATATAGAAAGACCCCTAAATTACGGGTCTATAAACTTATTTGTAAGTACAATTGTATATCTGAAGTGTTTTTTCTGCTAGAAATAACAATTTTTTAGCTGTCCTTAGCTAATACGAGATAGCCAGGCCCATTAGTTAAAGGCCTATAAACTTATTTGTAAGTATGATTTATTTCCAGTAAAGCATATTTAAGGTAAAAAATATATATTTTTAGCCGTCCTTAGCCATTAAGAAATAGCCAGGTCCCTAAATTAAGGACCAATAAACTTATTTTTAAGTACGATTTGTTTAGAATGAAGTGTATTTTATGGTAAAAGTTAAATAAATACAATTTTCTTCTTCACAAAAACTGAAAGTAAGGAACGGCATTAAAACTTAAAACTAACAGAAATTATGCGTAAATGAAGGGGGTTGCCCCCTCCTCAAAACCTCGGTCTTTACACTAAAGTTTTTCAGTACTTTTAAAAAAGCCACTTTTTTCTAATTAATGTTTTTGTGTTTCAGGAATCATTCTTAAAGAATCGGGACACAATTCAAACTTTAGCGTACAGATGGATTTCCTGAGGAGAGGGCAACTCCCATCATATTAGTATTTATTACTACGTGTTTTAAGTTTTAATGTTGCTCCTTACTTTCAATAGAAAAAAAAATTGTTTTTTTTATTGAGTTTTGGCTATTTTTAAATAATTCCAGGAAATCTGATCCCAACTCCACGGACGGAACCCCCCTTACCATAGAAATATCTTCTATATAATTCAATCCCGGTTAAAATCTACCCCAAACAATTACTCTTAACCACTCCATGCTTAGGATTGAGACGGGAAAAAGAAAGCAATACATATAAAAAGATTTTTGTATGGGAATTCTGGCAAATTTCCACAGTCTGTAATTTCCCCTGACAAGTTCACTCCCTGGAAACTTCAACCCCATAGAAAAACCACAAGCAGAAAATTCCCCCTCCCCCTGAAAATTTATACATGCATCCTAATAGCAACTACTATTGGTAAACAATAGATACATTTTATAACTTAAACACCTTTACCCAGGGGCTGTGAAGGGGGCGGGTCATGTTATACTCAAGGGCATAGTTTTTGGGCCTTTCAACTAAGATGAAGAAAATGGCTATCTCAAAAAATTTATCGCAGCATTTAAGAAAACAAAATTTGGCAGGGAGGTTGCCTAGCTGCCCTCCAATTTTATTGGTCAATTAAAAAGGGTAGTAAAACTTTTCGGTTTTCTTGAAAAAGATTTTCTTGTCATACATTTGCGGTGGCCATCTTATTACCCCGTATTATATTCAGCTGCCTGTCTGATTTGAAAGTCGTGACCAATAGTAGTAGTTGTGATAACAATCTTACACAATTGATTTTAAGCGTTGATTGGGGTAGTTTTTGATGCTGGCTTCTTTTTCATAGTCAAACATGGAGAATTATTTAAAATATCTGTTACTTCAACAACACCACTTGATACTGAAAAAGTGCCAAATCATGGACAGTGCAATAGATTTTATAGATAGCTATTATTTACCTGTACTGCTTTCTGGAACTGTAGTAATAAAGAACAGTCTTCAAATTAAAAACTTCGGTAGGAAAACCAACTCGATTCTACATTTTGAGTAATAGGTGGGGACGAGTAAAAGAAAGTAGATATAGGAAGGAGGTCCGAGTAGAATCCTTCTTTAAAAACTTTGATCTTGTGACTGACAAACGAAGCAACAACATGATTTAAGTTAAAGTTGAGGAGATTAGCTCAGTATATGAAGTTATCCTTCTTAGGCCACTTTTTTAAGAAACCTGACTAAAAGCTTGCAGACAGACGCAAATCGTGAATCAGATTGTTCTTGTTATAACTTGTAGGCATATACACGTTAATTACAACATGAGCTTCAACCTTTGCTGAATCAACCTTTTAATCAGGGTTCCTTAAGTAATTACAAAAAAAAAAGTTTTTTTTAACAGTAAGTAAGGAGCGACATTAAAACTTAAAATGAACAGAAATTATTCCGTATATTAAAAGGGTGGTTCCCTCCTCAACACCCCGCTCTTTACGCTAAAGTTTGACTCTTTGTTGCAACTCTACTTTTTAAAACAATAATAAATACATAAAAGATGAAACTTATATATTTTAAATCAGCAAAATCAGTATATTTTAAATTTTTCAATTTATTTTCTTGACTCAGGATGCAATTTATTGGTTGAGTAGACTTCAGGAAGACCAGAAGAGCTGGGATGAGCAGTAAATTCGTTTAACAAAGGATGAGCAAAAAATAAAATTAGTTCAAAAATGTTAAGGGCTCTATTTCTTTTAAAATGTGAAAAAGAAGAAGAAAAAAGGCATAAACAAGAATTTTACAGATATTGAAGCGAATTTAAGGTTGAAAGCCCTTGATTTTTATTTTAACTTTAACATTACAAGAAGCCTGGTCTGTTGCAACGCCTTTCTCTGTGAAAATTAAGGCTATCACACAAAAAGACGGCAACAGTGTACAGGCTTACACAGTTAGTTTTTACTGCGAAATTTACTGCTCAGCTACTGCTTAGCCTAGAAAAGAAAAAGGACGTTAATTGATTAGAGATAAAAGACATGTAAAGATGTGATAAAATAAATAAATAAACAAAGAACAGATCATTACTTTAAAGGAGCAATTAGAATGGGTCATCGGGTTAAGATCATAATTCTGACCCGGGTGCAAGGAAGACTACACACGCCACTAGTCATAATTTAGGCAATCTTTTCAATTAACCTATTATTATGCTCAAAAAACTGTCATTGTATCAAGTATCAAGATTCAAATCCTATTACATTCGTTGTTTTTCTTTGACAGAATTTGGAGTGTAGTCAAACAAAGGAATCAATTTTTTTCCTATGCAAGTTTTTGCATGCTATTTTTCTGAAGTCCTATGGTTTTAACCCTTCAACGTAATTCGACATTTCCATTATCCTTAGACATCTAAGCTTCAGCTCTACCTATCCACCAAATTTCCTTAAAAAATTGGTTTTTTGAAGATTGAAAAATAAGTTGAAAATACGCCAGATAAATAAATTTTATTTATTGCAAAATAAAATTTTGCGAAAAATTTTACTAGTGCGAGATAAAACTTGCAAAACTTATTTTTGCAAGTTTCCCATTATCACCTCAAACCCCTAAAAAAATTTAGTGATTCTTATTTTACGACAAACAACAAGATGATTTTCTTCACTTTTGAAGTTTCAGGCAGCTAAATAATCCTCAAAACGCACTGAAACTTTTCTACGTCTACAGTGTCACTGGTGTTCTTCCTTTCTTCTGTTTCTCTCTCCTCATTTGAATAATTTACCACAGATGATAAATGAGACCCAACAATTAGAGCAAATTCTGTGGATGCTGTTGAACATGTAAAAATCAGCTAATGGTTTGTACATGCCTTTATTATTCTTCCCTACTTGTGTTCAGTTCTTATTATAACTTAGAACTTATTAAAAACGGTATTTATAGAACCAGCGAAAAACCTTCTTTTTTTCACTAGTTCATTCATGTAAACCAGTTTTAAGTTCTAGAAATTTTTTCCGATCCTACAGAATTAAAAATGTTCACTTTTCTACTAAATTGATACGAGATGCAAAATGGGAATCAAAATTCTCACAAAGAAAAAGGCTGTTTATTGTCCTCCAAACTCGATGCGCAACAGATGAGAACCGATATTTCATTCTGCCGCTATTGGTATGTAAAATAAAATTGATTTATATTAAAACAAATTAACTTTTTTAATGAATAAGAGAACTTTAATATAAGAACCAAAAACTTAAACTTTAAGGAGAAGCAAAAACTTTTGTGATTTGACTTGCATCTCAATGCTGTCCTTTTCATAAGTCTTGAACCCCCCCCCCCCCAAAAAAAAAAAAATGATACCAAGTCTCTCCATCACTAAATTCACAAACTGAACAATTTCTTTTATCAATTCTAAATAAAAATGAATTTAGTTTACAATAGCTAGTGAAATCCAGAGAAAATAGCTTTTTTTCTTTTTTGGTAAAGTGATAATTTTTCTCGGTTGTGTGAAGTATTATTGTGTTTACGTGCTCGTCTGTAAATTCACCTTAATTTGGTCAGTCAATGGTGAGTCAATTTGGTCCAACGTCTTATATTCTTGTTGAAAATTATGGACTGAATTAACCCCCAGAAACTCTCAAAAATTCAACTCTAACACTCAAGCTGCTTTTATAGTAATATAGATACGCGATTCAGACAACCTGGGTACACATAGATTCTGTCGTTCTAGATCCCTGCTTCGAATCGGTAACAGATTCTAGTAAACTGACTGTGCAGTATTTCACAGATCGTGGTAAAACGAATATTACTGCGCGAAATAAGACGTCTCGTTGAATTGAGCCATGCAACTTAATTCCATAGACACAGGCCTCAGGGACATACGACATCCAATAAATCCACATAAATGCAAGTGTTTTCTCGAGAAGAGCTACACTGGGTCTTGGTACATGTGTCATCATTGACTATTCTTGTACAGTCTGTATTAGCAATTAATAACCTTTAAATGCAAATTTTTATTTAAATTTCTATTTCGTTTTCAATTTGGCGGCTGTCTTATATATTATCCTGAAAATTTTCATCTATACTTTTTATGGCACTTGGTATCTTTCAAGTGACATGTAGCTATCACAAATTCTGTCGGTTGGTCGGTCTGTCTCTCCCGGTTTTCCTACTTTAGGCACTTCCAGGTAAGCCAGGACGACGAAATTTGGCAGGCATATCAGGGACCAGCCCAAATTAAAGTAGAAATTGGCTCCGACCGGCATTAAGCCTCTGATTTTCCTCAGATCTCACATTTAAAATCCCGACCAGATCAGTTGACATTGGGGGGAGTTGGACGGGGAAACTGAAAATCTCGGAAAACGCTTATAAATGTCGTAGATTCACGATTGACGTAACCGGACTGGTTCCGCTCTCTTTGGGGGAGTTAGGGGGTGGGGTGCTTTAGCGAGTTTGGTGCTTCTGGATGTGCTAGGACGATAAAATTGGTTGGCGTGTCAGGGAGCTGCACAAATTGACTTGATAAAGTCGTTTTTCCCGATTCGACCATCTGAGAGGTTGAAGGGAGAAGAAAAATTAGAAAAATTGAAGTATTTTTAACTTACGAGTAGGTGATCGGATCTTTATTAATTTTCATGTTCAGAAGGACTACGTGGCTCAGGCTCTAATTTTAAAT
This sequence comes from Artemia franciscana, assembly GCF_032884065.1. Taxonomy (NCBI): domain Eukaryota; kingdom Metazoa; phylum Arthropoda; class Branchiopoda; order Anostraca; family Artemiidae; genus Artemia; species Artemia franciscana. The sequence continues at coordinate 51,594,052 of NC_088864.1, forward strand.
TCCGACCGGCATTAAGCCTCTGATTTTCCTTTTAAAGCAATCTATTGATTCTTAGAATTTTGCTAGAGCTCATACCAAATGAGCTCTTGGCTATTTCAACCCCGTCACAAGGGTCATATGAGCTCTTAGCTCTTGTTTATTCTTCTTCCTACACTGAGGACGGAAGAGTGGACATCTCTGTTCTCAGAAACTATTTAACCATCGTATTTTTGAGGGGGGCTGAAATAAAGGTCGCTAAGAGATTGACCAGGGTACAATTGACAGAATTTAAAGTTTCCGTCGATCCTTTTAACATATTTATAACACTTCGCTTAAGAAATCAAAAATGTACAAAATCTTTCGGTGGAACATATTTTCATTCAATATATACATAATTTTTATAATTGAAAAGTAATTTTAAATGGTGATTTACATATAAAATAGGTTTTATTTTTTAAAATAAAAATATAAAAAAGAATTTTAGATAATAATAGAAACTTCCTAACATACAAAACTGAAAAAGTAAATCTCCCCAAATTTAGGTACTCTAACCACTTATGCCCTATGAAAGTTTTATTTTTGTTTTTAAGAAAAATGTTGGTCAGAAATTTAGCTCTTTTTCACGTTAATTTATTTTAATACTTTTAAGGTTATTTCCAGTAATACAATTCTTTCTTCCTAGTGTAAACAACAAGGAAAAGTGTAAGGGAAACAGTGGTGCCAAATGAGGGTATTTGCCCCCCCCCCCAAGATGTTTGAAAAATGGACTTCGCTGGTGTTTTCATTGAAGTAATTAAATGAAAAAAAAAATATGCCTTCCCAAACGTTTATTCGCGAGGGAACAAATCCCTCGGGAGTAATTTTGTGAATTGACAGCATTGTTGGGATATAGTTCAACAGAGGTATTGGTTTGTGTTGGACAAATTATATGGCAGCGACGTTCAATTTTGTCTATAGCTTTAGACAATTTTCTCTTGTTTCTGAACTATAAAAGAGAATTCATTATATTAGATTTTAGGATTTAAGATAATGCTTGTTTATGTTAATACATATGGGGAACGGCACTAGAGTCCGGGTCACTTTGCAAATTTCCCCCTTCTTTGTGACAACCATAATTGCCAAATAAGAAATAACTAGTAAATAAGTCTACATTCTTTTATTTCCAAGTATTTGTTCAAATTCTTTCCCGAATTTTTCTGAGGGTTAAGGGGTTGTAACTCAAGCATTATGGACATAAGTTTAGGTTGTACAAACAAATTAAGTCCTTTGTATATTTGTATTGTACAATTTATCCTTTTGTATTTTCTAAGCCTAGAAACCTGAAAATAGTAACTAAAATGATGCCATATTTCAACAAAATCAGAAGTTACAATCTATCGCTGAGAAAGGTGATTGATACCACCCATCCCTTCCGTGTAAACTACCGAAGCAGCTATAACAACGTGATTAATTTATAAAGCAGCATAAGTAAAAAAACAACAAACAATTATACAAGATTGGAGGACGACTAACATCCCTCCCTAATTTCCCTCTCGCGCCACAGACTTACTAAACTTGCAAATTCACTATATCCCCCCTACTAAAAAAATTAACATTTCTAAAAACATAGTTAAAATACAAAATTAGAATCCAAATCAAAAGCACAAATGGCACTTAACAGTTCTTAAGGAAAAGCGAAAACTGGATGCGGAGTGTTTGACAAGGCAAATTCTTAATAGTATCTCTGACTAAAGAAGAATAAAAAAAAAAAAATACCTATTAAAAAATAATACCAATTATCTGCTTTTATTTCTGCATAACAAAGAAACTATTCACTTTTAGACAACTTTCGGCCAGAGAAGCAAATTTGTCAACTATAGTAAACATTTGATGCAAATCGAATATTGCTTTTTTTTTTTTAGACTTTTTTTCTGCGGGTTGCGAGAGATCCGGCATATGAGGCAAATTTCACAATAAAGGAATACCTATTTAAAAATAATACCAATTGAATATTTTTAATTTTCCATCAATGAGAAAATTAAATCGTGTTGAACAAAAGTTTTGGTCAGACAAACAAATTTGTCAATATTTTTGTATTTTCTAAGCCTAGAAACCTAAAAATAATCATTTAATAATATCATTTAATCATTTAATAATATCAGTTTTGTAATGTTGGTCCCTGATATTTATTGCGCTATAAACCACCTTCGTAAGTAGTTCTCCGGTAGAAACAATCCGTTATGTAGTTTAAATTTACTATAAGCAACTGATAAGCTTCTGCAATATCTACCTATTCTACCAAATTATTTTTAACTCTGGAACTACTCTTAGATTTTTCTTGCATTGGTATATTGACTCCTATTATAAAAAATTTGATTACTAAACAACTAAAAACTATTATATAACTAAACTAAAAAACTATTATAAAAAACAGTTGAATGCTAAACTTGAGAGTTTAAAATTTGACAATGTGGAAGATGGATGGAATAATTTCAGAAAAACAATTTGTGAAGTTGCTGATGGTGTCTTAGGGAAGAGTGCTAAGACTGCAACTAGAAATATTAGTGCAAAGGCTTTAAGTTTAATAGAGACTAGAAGGGGTTTGTATAAGAATTATCTGAGTGATAGGTTGAATGAAAACAAAAGGGATGTAAAGAAAGTGTAGAAAGCATAAAAATATGAACTAAGGAGACGTGAAGTGGAGGCCATGGAGACCAGTTTAAGATAGAAATGGGACCACAATTAGTGATAAGGAAAAAGTTAAAGAAAGATGGGTGGAACATTTTGAGAGTGTGCTAAACCGAGATACAGTTGCAGGAAAAGATATAGATGAAAATGAAAAAGTTTGTGATACCTTGGATGTGAAGGAAAATTTGTGTAGTGAGGAAGAATTAGCGACAGTACTAAAAGGATTAAAAAATAATAAGGCTCCAGGTGCTGATAGTATGATTAATTAGTTTCTTAAATATGGTGGCTCTGAGGTTAGGAATAAGCTACTGAAGATTGTGAACATGATTTTTGAAAAAGGGGAAATACCAATTTTTCTTGTTTTTTTATGACGACCGCACGCCCCCGACAGGATTTTTGACTGCGAAAGATTCATTCAAATTTGGATTCTGGAACGTTCGAACAATGTCCCAGTTGTCCAAGACAGAACAATTTTTTAAAGAAATAAGCCAGCATGATCTAGACATTCTCGCTCTGACTGAGGTATGATGGGCTGGTTCAGGCCTCGAAAAGTTGCCAAGTGGACACAGTATCATATTCAGTGGAACAGGGTCAAGGAGAGAACACGGAGTTGCCCTTATGATGACGAGAAAAACTAGTCTATCCCTTTTAAAGTGGCAGCCAGTTTTGTCCCAAGCTCTTACCGCTAGGTTTGCCAGCCAGCACGCAAAATTATCTGTGGTGGTCTGTTATGCACCCACAAATGAAGCAAGCGATGATGTAAAGGAAGAATTTTACAGAACCCTGCGATCAGTTGCCAGTGATATACCTAGACATGGCATAGCTTGTTTTGTTGGTGATTTCAATACAAAAATTGGTGACGACCACGAATATTGCCCCCAGTCTATGGTTTGCCATTGCCTCGGTAATCGAAACGAAAATGGTGAGTTTCTAATCGATTTTGCACTCTCAAATGACTTAGTTATTACCTGTTTAACGCCTGCTCAACAGCAACGTCATCCCGCTCCTCCTTTACGCAGCCGAAACCTGGAGTTTGAACCAGCAACAGGAAAAGAGAATCCTTGCATTCGAGAATAATTGTCTTTGAAAAATTTTAAATATCCATTGGTCAGACAGAATTACAAATGAAAAAGTCCGCAAACTTACCAACCAGCCTCGAGGGACAGATATCATTAGGGCTCGGAGGTGGAGATACTTGGGCCATGTTTTCCGAATGCAGGACATTCAGATCCCAAAAGCCACTTTACATTGGAACCCAAACGGAAGTCGAAGACGGGGAAGACCTCGGAACACTTTGCGTTGAACATGTAAGTCTGATCTGTGCAGTATCTATGCTTCCGTTCAACCCGATCGGGAAGACATATACGCAGCTGCCCAATTCTGAAAAGATTGGCGAAGTCTCATGGATGCCCTGAGTGCCTCTGGCGGCACAGGCGGATCCAAGGTCTAAGGTAAGGATTCGGGTTAGAATGACAAAAAGTCCTTAAAAATACTCTGCGGGGGAGGGGGTTTTGCACGCGAGCTCGACCAAATTGTACACTTACAAGTTCATAAAAGAACAGATTCTTTTTAGGTGTATTTTATTCTATAAAGGTGGGAATTTTACCTATGGCTACAATTAAAATAACAATAGGCTTCATAGTCTGTATTTCTGTGACGAACCTCGACTGAGGGTCCATCCTCCTAAATATTGCATATTTCTTCGCTAAAGGGGAAAAGCCAGGATTGGCTTTTTCCGTATTTGCTATCTCTGGTTATTCACCTGGCCAAAATTTGAGAAAATCTAAAGCTCGATAGCAACTCCTACTAGCTTGTAAGAGAGAGAGAGAGAGAAATAAAAATTAAAAAATAAAACTTGATTCTTTCAAGAATTTGTTATAAGAACGAACATGGAAACGTAGGGAAGTCATACCATATTTCATCTTTTATCGCGCAAATCTTTTTGGTCACTTAAAAAGGGCACTAGAACTTATAATTTATATTTGACTGAGCCTATTTTGATCTCCTAGCACTATTGGTTTGATGGGATCACCCTTGAAAAAAAAACAACAACAAATATAACACGCATCTGTAATCTTTCTACTGGAAAAAATATAGAATTACACATTTTTGCAGATGGAAGGTTGAAACTTCTATATTAGGGTTCTCGGATATCCTGAATCTGATGTTTTGATTTTCATTAAGATTCCTTGACTTTTTCTTTCCCATCATTATCGGAAATCGTGCAATTTTTCTCAGGCTCGTAAGTTTTGATCCATAATACTAAACTTAATGAATTTTATATATTTGGAATCAACATAATAAGGAACAGTTATATTCATAAACATTGAAGCTGTAGCTTGGTACATAACCAGGTTGTTTGTAGTAGACGTGACTTTCGCGCGTTTTATGAGTTTAGGATGATTCAGACAGCATACGATATTTGAAGTGTAGCTAACACATATTCATTTTTTTATATATATATTTTGGATTGTTGATGGGCTGTTTCCGGAGAGTATCCATTAGCGAGGTGGGCGGTATATTAAAGTGTGCTACTGGAGATCATCCGTTTGTAGTGATTTCTGAATTTGCATCTCAAATATGGCGATGTAATGAAAAGATGAATTTGATTCTTATTATAACCCTTTACCCCTGTAAGTTTTCTCTCTTTGCTCTATGATCTACATATTTCTTTCCAAAGATTTCAAACTATCATATCAAACTATCAACTATCATAGATAACAGTCTTTTTACGTAAGCCAATTGAATGAAATCTAAATTAATAGGAAGAAATTGGAATTGTCGAAAGATTCACTTCTGGATTTTCAAACCATGAGACAATCACGTACCTAGTGTTTTTCTTCATGGGGACTGGGCTGAAATTCCGGAAATGACCCAAAATAATTGAATTATATGGAAAAGACAAAAATAACGGTTTAAATTTTTTAGGAGTCTCGAGATATCAGGAGAGGGGAAGAGTTATAGACCCATTCAAGGCCGTTTCTTGAGGGGGGGGGGTAACGTTTTGACTCCCTTCCCCGGAATGTTTTCTCGACTCGTAAGAACAGCAAAAATGAATATAAACGCATTTTTGATGCGTTCTTAAAGTTTTTCTGTACCCTCCTGCTCTCGAAAAAATCCTTTGCAACCTATTCCCAATCCAAAAAAACCTGGGTTCAAGTCCTTGCTCCTTTATCCACGTTTGAATCAAAGCTTGAACTGTTGTCATTTCGGAATTTCCCCTCTTTTCTTTATCCTTTTTAGAATTAATTTATTCCTCCTTCGTAGTTCCTTTCAGGTTTGAACTGATTTTATTGTTTCCTGTGGACTTAATAAGTCGTTGCTTTTTTTTTATAGACAATATGCCTGTCACATGGCGTTATAACATAGAGTCAAATAGACAATACTGCAACAGGGGCTTTCCAATTGGCTGTTATATTGACCCTAAAGGGAGGAAATCAGAAGGATGTTACTTGTCAGTAAGTAGTTGATGGTGTTCTTTATGTTGTTTTACTGCTGATTCCTGTTTTTAACGATTGTTATGACCCATGTACTACAATTATGTTTTTTAACAATCCAATTGCAGTCACAATTATTATATAATTATTTATTATAATATCTTAATTATTATATCTTAATAATTAATTATTTATTAATAATTATAATAAGTTATGCAGTGGTTATTGTTATGTTTAATAATACTGTTGGTAACGATTGTTGTCATGCGTGTACTATATTTTTTTAAGTGTATTGTTAATGATGATTATCTTGTTGAAGAGCAGTTAAATTTTTCCCATTGTATGCAGAGACCAAATCTTTCGAGCACATTACAAAGAAGTATTCCTTTGTCAGGGGGGAGTGACCCCCCCCCCCTTATTTACGCCACTGAAGTTGTCAGATTACGGTGCTTGGTATGCGATAATAACGGTTTCCTTTTTCTGCTGTCATTTTTTGGAAGTGAATAATAGAATATTAATACAATTTTGAATAAAACTGTAAATTCAACTATTATATCCTGCCGCTTGTACTTTCTAGTTTTAACTCATTTATTTTTTTCTGTTTCTTCTTTCACTCTAATTCTTTTTTTTTCACTTTATTGAAAAATCTTTATGCTGATGCTTGACTTCATTTCTTTTTTATGCAAATTCACGAAACATTGAAGATACATAGGGATTAGTTTCAATCCCATAAATTTTCAGTTGCTTGGTTTGTTCAACCATAAAAAAGTTTCTTTTTATTTAAATGATTAATCAGAGTCTTGATATTCTTCACTTAATTACAGCGAAATGTTTGTCTGTATGACTAGGTATGATATTTGGCAGTATGTATGTATGTATGTATTTATAATCCAAATTTACAAAAAGGAAAAGATGAAGTACAATGAAAACAAAGAATAGAAAATCAGCACTCAGCACCGAAATTGCTTACGGACCGTATTTCAAACAGTAGGCTGTACGAAAAGTGTGGTTTAATCCCAATGTCTAGGGCACGTTTTGTGGATGAAGGATGAGAGATTGCTTAAGATTTTCCTTTTCGGTCAACCGTCTAGGGCTGAACGGAGGGCGGAACGTCCGCTTTCGATTTGGAAGGATGTCATAAAGGAAAATTTAAGGGAAATGAAACTTCTTGGGAGGGTGTAAAGAGGGAGCCGTTGAATAGATAAGGATGAAGGAAGAGCGTGTGTTGCTGTGTTGGCCTCAGGCAGCTTTGTGCTGCAGTGACTTGTTTGTTAGTCTAGTTAGTTACCGTGGCATAAGAACGACGGATTTTACTCCTTATATTTTCCAACATTAGTAACTGAAAGTGTATGCGGTTGACATCATACTTTTTTCTAAGTTGTACGTCACATGTGAAACTTCCATCGATTAATATCTAAACAGGCTAAATTGGCTACTTAGGTCTACTTTTGCAGTATTAGCAGTCTCTAATAAGTTTTCTTCTTCATTTAAATTCTCAAAGGTGTTTTCTATAGGGTGTTGGCTTGTGAGATGTTTCACACAGGCTAAATGGACTACTTAGGTCTACTTTTGCAGTACCAGCAGAATTTCTAATAAGTTTTCTTATTCATTTAAATTATCAAAGGTGTTTTCTATAGGGTGTTGGCTTGTGAGATGTTTCAAACAGGCTAAATTGGCTACTTAGGTCTACTTTTGCAGTACTAGCAGGGTTTCTAATAAGTTTCCTTCTTAATTTAAATTCTCAAAGGTGTTTTCTATAAGGTGTGTTTTGTGAGGTGTTGCAATCAGGCCAAATGCGCTATTTATTAGTTAATTATTAGTTAACATGCTAGGTTTTGGTAGAGGACAATAGAGCTTTTTTTTGTGTTTTCTTTATTTTAGGTTGTAAACTAAAAGGAAAGTTGTACTTTATTCAATTATTAATTAGTTGCAATAGTTAGTTAATTATTAGTTTATTAGGTTAATTAGTTAATTAGTTTATTAGGTTTATTAGTTAATTATTAATTATTAGGACAACAGAACTTGTATATGTTATTTTTGCCCTTTACTTTATAGTCTAAATTAAAGTAAAGTTGCAATTTACTGCAACTATTTATTAGTTGCATTAGTTAGTAAAATTATTAGATAATCATGCTAGGTTTTTGTGGAGGACAGCAGAAAGGGGAAAGCCCTACAGATAGGTAGAGTAGCTCCATAGGAGGCTTAGACCAAGTAGGACCTTGTCCCAGTGGGGCCCATAATAGAAACTGGGAAACCCTCCCCTGGGGGTCATAATTACAGGTGGAGGAGGAAGAAGGCCCCTCAAATGTACACTCAGCAGGGCCAACTGCGTTCACACGTCAGATGAGTTACAAACATTCTCCCAGTAATGGGTTAAATTGCATGGTGAAGCAGAACACCATCGTGGGAGGATCCTCTATAGGAGGACAACTGCGGCAGGGCGTAAGATCCAGATTTATGGACAACGGCCTCTGTAAAGGGCTGCCTCGACCCTTTCTGGGTACCTGCAAGACTGGGAAACTTGCGGTCAATTTTTCCCACTTGAGGAGTGGCACCCCTCGAGGAAATTATAGCCTAGTAAACAACACAGCACTCGTACGGGATTCTGATTATTGGATAATTTTCTGGGCTTGGTTTGTTTTGATGGGCGTTTTCGGGCTGAAAAACTTCTTCCTAGCTAATTTATCTACTATGGGCTGCCTCCCCGTAGTAGCATAATATTTGTAGGCATGAATATATAATGAGTAGGAGGTAATAGGCTTGGGACTGTCTGTGCAGGATTTCGACTCTTGTTGATAGAAGAGCATTGCTAAGTGCTGAAAACCATGTTGTGACCAAGATGGGTGCAGGATTGCACAAAGCCTCCAACTTACTGGAGGTCCCAGGGACTTCTTGCTGTCCGGTTCTAAGCCGGCTTAAGCGCTTCGGTGTAGACTTGAGAAGATATGTTGGTCCCCATCCTGCACTGGTATCCGGGATCACTGCTTTTCTTGAGGCCAAAATAATTTCAAAGATTTAAAGAACATGAAAATTGGAACTTGGAATGTTACGACGTTAAAAAATGACTATCGCATCGACATTTTGACTGACGAATTCAGACGGTTTGAACTGGATTTATTAGGAGTTTCAGAAACTCATATCCCAGGGGCAGGAAGCATGAAATTAGGTGACATAGAATTTGTTTACTCAGGCAGGAAGGATGGGGTACATAGACAGGGAGTAGGGCTCATGATGAAAAAGGAAGCTGCTAAGTCTTGTTTAGGCTGGGAAGGTATAAATAATAGAATATTAATTACTCATTTTATGACTAAAAAGTTTAGGGTATCAGTTATAGTTGTATATACCCCCATTGAACCAACTGATGGAGATACTAGTGACTCAGATGAATTTTACTTACAGTTACACGAGCAAATAGAGAGGGTACCAGGTAGAAATATGGTGTTTTTGCTAGGAGATTTTAATGCCCAGGTTGGTAGAAATAGGGATAGATGGTATCCTAGCCTAGGTAAATTTAGTGTAGGAAAAGAAAACAGTAATGGCTATAGGCTATTGCAATTTTGTAGGCATAACAACCTAGTTATAACCAATACGGTGTTTGGTCACAAAATGGCCCATAAGTTGACATGGTATTCACGTTATGGTAAGACAGCAAACCTTATTGATTATGTAATTGTAAACAGAAGACTAGCAGGATCAATACAAGATAGTAGGGTGTATAGAAGTACCGTTATTGATTTTAAAAGTAAAGATCACCATCTAGTAGTGTCTAAGGTTAATTTAAAGCTGAAATTTCGGAAGGGTAACTCCCTCCCGGAAAGTTATGATGTTGGTAGACTTCAGGATGAAAATTTGAGAAAAAAATTCCAGGAACAGTTGAGTACTAAACTTGAGGGTTTTAAATTTGACAATGTGGAAGATGGATGGAATAATTTCAGAAAAACAATTTGTGAAGTTGCTGATGGTGTCCTAGGGAAGAGTGCTAAGACAGCAACTAGGAATATTAGTGAAAAAGCTTTAGGTTTAATAGAGAGTAGAAGGGGTTTGTATAAGAATTATCTGAGTGATAGGTCGTATGAAAACAAAAGGAATGTAAAGAAAGTGGAGAAAGCATTAAAATATGAACTAAGGAGATGTGAAATGGAGGCGATGGATAAAATTGCTGAGGATCTGGAAGATGCGGCTAGACGGCATAATAGTAAAATATTATACTGGCATGTTAATAAATTGAAAGGGAGTCGTCAATCCGGACTAGTCCCAGTTAAAGATAGGAATGGGGCCACAATTAGTGATAAGGAAAAAGTTAAAGAAAGATGGGTGGAACATTTTGAGAATGTGCTAAACCGAAATACAGTTGCAGGAAAAGATATAGATGAAAATGAAAAAGTTTGTGATACCTTGGATGTGAAGGAAGATTTGTTTAGTGAGGAAGAATTAGTGACAATACTAGAAGCATTAAAAAATAATAAGGCCCAGGTGCTGATAGTATGATTAATGAGTTCCTTAAATATGGTGGCTCTGAGGTTAGGAATAAGCTACTGAAGATTATGAACATGATTTTTGAAAAAGGGGAAGTACCCAATGATTTTAGGAAAACCTTAATTAAACCACTGTATAAGAAAGGTGACAAGAGTAAGTGCCGTAATTATCGAGGCATTAGTCTGCTCTCTGTAGGTAGCAAATTACTGAGTAATATGATACTTTTTAGACTGAGACATGCTGTAGACAAAGTTTTAAGGGAAGAACAATGCGGTTTTGGAAAAGGTAGAGGATGTGTCGACCATGTTTTCACTCTTAGGTTAATAATTAAGAAGTCCCTTCGTTGTCAAACACCTATGGTCCTTAGTTTTATCGATTATGAGCAAGCTTTCGATTCTGTTGATAGAACAGCGTTAACAAAGGTCTTATCGTTATATGGTATACCAGAAAAATACATTAAAGTGATTTGCGCTATGTACGAGAATAATACTGCTGCATTTAAGGTAGGAAATGAGGTTAGCAACTGGTTTTGTATTAAATCAGGAGTTAAGCAGGGTTGTGTTCTATCCCCCTTTATATGGATCATTTTGATGGACTTCGTCTTAAGGAGCACAGGAAAGGCAATTGGAGACCATGGAATCAAATGGGGAGGAAGAACGCTCCTGGACTTAGATTATGCTGATGATTTAAGCATATTAGATGAAAGTGTGAGCAAAATGAATGAATTTTTAGAGGTTTTACGAGTTCAGGGTGCTAAAATAGGCTTGAAAATTAATGTTAAGAAGACTAAGTCACTAAGGCTAGGAATAAGTGAAGATGAACAGGTGACATTAGGTAACGAAAAGATTGATCAGGTTGGGAGCTTCAGTTACCCTGGTAATATTATTAGTAAAGATGGTGGGAGCAGTGAAGATGTTAAAAGTAGAATAGCTAAAGCTCAGGGTGTTTTTTCACAGTTAAAAAAAGTTTGGAAGAATAGAAAGATAAGCCTACAAACCAAGATTAGTATATTGGAAGCTACAGTGATGACAGTGGTCAAATATGGCTCTGAATCATGGGCACTCCGAAAAGCAGATGAAAATTTACTAGATGTTTTCCAGAGAAATTGCCTACGGAGGGTACCCGGCTGACTGACCGTATTTCAAACAGTAGGTTGTACGAAAAGTCTGGTTCAATCCCGCTTTCTGGGGCTATAATGAAAGAAAGGTTGAGATGGCTAGGCCACGTTCTACGGATGAAGGATAACAGATTACCGAAGATTCTCCTTTTTGGCCAACCGTCTGGGGCTACACGGAAAGCAGGTCGTCCTTGTCTGGGTTGGGAGGATGTCATAAATAAAGATTTAAAGGAAATGGAAACTTCCTGTGAGGGTGTAAAGAGGGAGGCTTTAAATAGATTAGGTTTGAGGAGGAGTGTGCGTAGCTGTGTTGGCCTCAGGCGGCTTGGTTCTGCAGTGAGTTATTAGTAGTAGTAGTAGTAGAGTTGTTTGTTAGTCTAGTTAGTTACCGTGGCATAAGAACGACGGATTTTACTCCTTATATTTTCCAACATTAGTAACTTGGTTTTCTGAAGATTCTCAATAATTAGAAGACCAAAACATGTCAACTTATCACAAGGCTTAACTTTAGTGTCATTTAAATCTGTAGTTACATTATCACCTTCAGTCGGACCTGACTCATTTACTTGTAATTGATTTCTACAAAATGAAGCTACCTACAAATGATGTGTTTTCTCTGAGTAAATTAACAGCAAAATGTTTTAATCAGTAAATGGGTAGTTCAGAGCTTTAACAGTAATCACGTGTTGATAACATAATAAGTTAGCCGGATGTCAATGTAGACATATCTATGTAACAGATAATTTAATTTGCTGTCTTGTGACACTGATTTTGTGTGATACTGTTCAAGTTGATTGGCTGTCGAAATGGACATTTAGGCAAAAGATTCAAACAAAATGAACAATTCGTCGACGTTCTGTTTTCAGTCCAGAATAAGATCTGTGAAAGTTGCAATGATCAGATTCAAACAGTGAATCGGATTATTTTGTAACATTAGCTACAAACTCTGAGCAATAAACAAAAGAGTTTTCGTATTTCCCTGGTTATTTTGTCTCTCAGTTAGTTGTTATTCAAAGCAAAATACCTCTAGTATTCCGTATATGAAGGGGTTACCTCAATACCTTGCTCTTCATGCTAAAGCTCTTAGCACTTTTAAAAATCTTCCTTTTCTAATTAAATGGCCCGTGTGTTTCAGGAGCCGTTCTTAAAAAATTGGGACAAACAGTCAAACTTTAGCGTAAAGAGCAAGTGACGATACACTTTTAGCACTGTAGGGTGGATTGATGACGAAACTTCTGGTTATCATGTTCATACTTTTTTTCAACTAATTGATATTGCATTGGAAATCGCGTTATATTTTTTTCGAAAATGACGACATTTTGATAAAAGGACGACGTCATTTTTGCTAGACGCTGCTATGATGTTTATACAATTTGAAACGGCTTTATAATTAAATGATGTCATACTGCCATGATGCATGGAAAAGAAGAATATAGATTGAAGATGCCAAAATATATCTGGGAGTTATGTCAATTCTCCAATGGAGCTTTTTCACATAAACGAATATTTAAAAAGAGAGACAGAATAATGACTGATAATACACAGGCTAAATTTGGTAATCTATTTAGACTCAGAACGACAAATATTTAGGCTACATTCAGTTACGTTACATAATAGTTGAGTTACTTAGTTCATTAACACTAGGGTCTTTCATACAGAGCCGGATTCGTTTTTTTTTTCATGAAGGATTGGGGGCAAAAGTAGATTTTTCTGCTCCCAACCGCACCACCAATATTGTGAAAATTGAAATTTCCGTTTATAGTGAATGTTGAACGTATTCCATGGGAAAATAGTGGTGCCGTTAAGTATCACTACTTTTGAAAGAAGCTGAATATTATTGAATAAAAAAAAAATGTAGCCTAAGCCTTGTAAAATGGTAGTGGGCTAGGCTAATCGAATGTAAAGGGTAACATTCATGAAATAAGTGTTTTCCCAACACCATTATCAAGTAATTTGTAGCAACAAACTGAAAGTAAAGAGTAACCTGGCCAATAGTAAAGGAAACTAAAAAAAATGGAATTTTAACAACAATAGGTGCATCAGAAGAATTTGCTTTTTATGCTGATTACAAACATATAAAATCTCATTAATTTTAATGTTACCCATCAAAACCTTAAGCGTGAAAGAATTTGCCTGGTTTTATAAAAAGGGGACATCCTTACTGTACGTAAACCATGGGCAATTCATAATTTACAGGCCTTTCCCCGCGGACTGTGGTGGGTCTTGTTACCACTAAAGACATAGTTATTGTATCTTTCAACTTTGCTGAACAAAATGACTATCTCAAAATTTTGATCGGACAACTTTGGGGAAAAAGAGGCTAGGAAGAGTTGCTAATTTTCCTTTAATCTATTCTGTTACATAAAAAGGGTACTAGAACTTTGAATTTCCGTTCGAATGTCCCCTCTCCCGATCTTTTAGGACTTTTTTTTGGTAAAATCGCCCTGAAAAAAACAAAACAAATATAACGTACATCTATGATCTTTCATCTCATCTGGTAAAAAAAAATGCAAATTTCATATTTTTAAACTTCTACAGTAGGGTTCTGATGCGCTGAATCTGATGGTATGATTTTCATTCGATTCCTTGGCTTTTAGAGGGTTCCCCCCCCTTTTTTTTCAAAATTAGACACATTTTCTCAGGTTCGTAATTTTTTATGGGCAAGACTAAATTTTATCAATTTTATATATTTTGAATCAACATAATAAGCTGATTCTTTTGATGCATCTATTGATATCAAAGTTCTATTTCTTAGGACTTTGGTTACTATTGAGCCGAGTCGCTCCTTACGTTACCACGAACTGTTATAATAGAACGGGCTGTTCAATTTAAATCAAAGTTATTGAGAGGCAACCTGTAATGTTAGGTTTTGGACCAAAATTTCACGGGTCTATGACCTTTTGGGGAGATGAGCATATTTAAATCATAGTCATCAAGGTATCTATCTTAATCATGGTTGCACCATTTTGTGCAACGTAGTAAAGAACGAAGTTCAGCTCATAGTAACCGAAACTTAAAAATGTTTTTGGAAAAAAAACTGTCAAGTGAGAGAATATTGTCATATGAAGTTGGTTCAGGATGATAACTGTAATTTCGATTAATCCAAATGTAAAAGTTTATTGTGACGACAAATTTTTGTGAACTTCTGAAGATAGTCTCAAAAACTTCAAAAGTGGTATCGAATCAGAATGAAAGTTGCACCATCCGTATCGTTATTGTCGATAAACCCATACAGGAAACTCACAGCCCCTCCCCCAACTTTAACAACAAAGAAAATCACTTTTTTTTGCATAGCCAACACTATTGTCTACCCTTTTTTTTCAATTGCTTATTTTACTTTTTTTTTTCTTCACTACAAGAGGGGCACTGGAACATCACAGAGACCTATGGCTAGGCTAAAAGGCCTAGTTGCTCTTGTATTAAAAAATTAAAATAAAATAACGCTTGAGAGCCAAATAATAGGCCCATGGATTTTGTTGAATTAACAGCCAGGTTGATCAATTCTATTTTATTTGGTTGATTTCCAAACAGAGTTTTTAATGTTTGATGAACTTTTTCTATGTTTGATGCCTTTTTCTATTTGTCACAATTGATCCTTATTTATAAGGTATACCCTTCTGATCGTACTAAGTTAAGAGCCAATGAGGCACTTCAGCGCTAAAATGTCGTGTAATGTTAAAAAAAAAGTAGGCTAGTTTAATTTGACCAAGATGTTTGTAATTTGAGCAAGATGTTAAGCCACTCCATAAGAGTTTATTTAAAGGTCTTGGAATAGTGAAAATGGCGTTTCAAATTTTTGATTTGTCGCTTCGAATTCTTTGGATTTCCCAAATTACTTTCTTTCTTTTTTTCTTATTATACAGGGTGGCCACATAGTCTAAATACATACAAATTTTATTTGATGATTCAACAAATAATAATAAAAAAAAAAAATCAACTGAAAGTAAGGAGCGTCATTAAAACTTAAAACGAACAGAAATTATTGCATATATAAAAGGGGCTTTCCCCTCCTCAATACTTCGTGTTTCACGCTAGTCTTTTAATGCTTTTAAAAATGGTTTTTATTGTTTTCTAATTAAATGGTCCTTGTGTTTTAGACATCGCTCTCAGAGAATTGGGATGTGAATCCAAGCTTTTAGCGTACTGAGCGTAAGGTATTGAGGAGTTGGCAGCCCCCTTTATGTACGTAATAATTTCTGTTTATTCTTTTCTGTTTCTGTTATAATTTCTGTTTTAAGTTTTAATGATTTCTTTTACTTTCAGTTGGAAAAAGATGTTTTTTTCTTTAATTTCTCATTAAATTTAAATAATACCAGGAAATTCAGTTCCCTCTCAATGGGAAATTGCCACCCCTCCGCGTAATTCTCTCCAAGGAAAGTTTTTCCCACGTAAAATAACCTTCCCCCGCCTGAAAAAATTTTCCCGGACAATTCCATTCTCGCTCAAAATTTCTTGCGCACAATTCCACCTGAAAAGTTCTTCTTAATACGGTTTCATGTGAAAAATACCTTAATTTTGATTGTTTTTAGATCATGCCTGAAATCTCCTTCCGTGGAAAGTTTTTCCGGGGAATCTGCCCCCTCCCCCTCTCAAGTAGATCCTCTAGACGATTCCAACCTGGCGAAAATTTCCCCCTGGACAATTACCCTTAACATTTCCACTGGTAAAATTGAGTCGGCAAAAAGAGAAAGTGAGAGAAATAAAAATAAACCTTCGTAAAGGAATTTTGGCAAATTCCCCTAGTGTAAAATTTCCCATGGAAAGTTTATCCCCCGCAAATTTCCTTCCCCACTCAAAAGTACTAACTCAATTCTTTCCTTCTTTAGACAGAGTCATCATTCTATCTGGGAATGAAAAATAACATAAATAAATAAAATATTAAGATTTGTGTGTATCCAGACTTTGTAGACACCCTGTACAACTCGACCCAATGATGAGAATAAGAAACTAAAGTCAGATGTGTTTTTACAGACTTCCAATTTCGACCAGAAAGACTCGTACTTTGTGTACAACCATATAGATTTGACAATCAAATATCATTCTGGTAAAACTGAGCCCTGGGGCACTGACCTTGGCGAAGGAGGAGGAAGAGTCGTCGGTAAGATTTTAACCTTGTAGCTTTCATTGGCTCCTTCCGTAAACAAAGCATTATTTACACGTAAGTCTAACCTGATTTATCCGTTCGTTTGTAGTTCTATCGATGATATTAAAAAGATTTAATACGAGGCATTCTTCTTTTACTACTTTTCATGAGGATTTTGAGGGGGATATTTGGTTAAGTCTTACAAGTAAATTTAGGCGTAAATGTACAGGTTATTACACTCTTATTTGAATCCAAGACACCCTCTCTAGGTGAAGTCTCCATTTAAAGTCATTCAGGAAGGGAGAATCCTTTCATACCCTTCTAGCCGGGTATGTGTGGTATTATTAAATACTGCTTCTTTTCGAAATAAATTATATATCATTACTATCTGAAAGGTATCTTGGTTTGGTTGCTAGGTGCCAGGGATTAGGGTATTAAAAAGGACCATTGAATTTTTTATGACAAGGTTGAATGATAATGCGCTAATTTAAAAACTAGGTGCGTACCGTTGGCTATTTCTAGTGTGGCAGATTATTGACAATGTTTTTGAAATACATAATCACTATCATGGGAATACATTGGCACCATCTATTATTTATGTAAGAGAGAATATATATTCTATTCAACACAGACTAATCTATGTTTAAATAGATTTTGTTTTTTAATATTATTGTAAGACTAATGACGAGTACAAACTGCATTCTATATTAACCTCGTTCTGGAATGTATTAAATAAAAAAAAAAACAAGTTTTTTTTAAACTGAAAGTAAGGAGCGACATTAAAACTTAAAACGAACAGAAATTACTCCGTATATAAAAGAAGCTGCTCCCTCCTCAAAGCCCCGCTCTTTGCGCAAAAGTTTGACTCTTTCTCTCAAATCTACTTTTTAAAACCGTGAAAAACTTTAGTGTAAAGATTGAGGCGTTGAGGAGGGAACAGCTTCTTTCATATACGGAGTAATTTCTGTAAGATTCTATGACTTTTAGGGGGTGTTTCCCCCTATTTTTCAAAATAACGCAAATTTTCTCAGGCTCGTAATTTTTGATAAGTAAGACTAAATTTGATTAAACTTATATATTTTAAATCAGCATAAAGATCCGATTCTTCTGATGTATCTATTAGTATCAAAATCCCATTTTTTAAGTTTCGTTTACTATGGAGCCGGATCGCTCCTTACTACAGTTGGTTATCACGAACTGTTTGATTTGCGCTACGTCACTGGTGTGAATGTGTCAGAGTATTGGGGGGAGTATCTGATGTCATTAAGGTTGGAGGGTTTCAAAGCAGAGGTAGGTACATTTCGGTAAGTAACATTTTGTGTTTAATTGTGTATTTGTGGGATTGTACCCTGATTCTCCCAAGCATCATTTTCTTTGTGATTTTCTTAATAATATCCCAGAATTCTCATGTAATTCACTTGTTCTGCAATTGCATAGATTTTGGTGAGCTCTGAAATGAAGAAATGCATAAAGAACTATTTTTGAAACTTCAACGATGCCGTGAGCCGCCATTGTTTTCTGACATTCCTGGACTGTACCTACTTTGACATGTTTGTATATTTCTAAGGGTGAGTATAACAGATTAGTCACTGAAATGGTATCTTCTTACAAATACGATTATTTTTTTTTATGCTTACTGTTTCGTAAGATTTTACTGACGTTTGGTAACATCTTACCAGTCATGTCGTATGATCTATTGAAAATTTTACTGATGTCCTGTATCTATAATAATTTTCTGAAGCTAAATAGAGATGATTTTAACGACATTAGATGTTCGATCAATAAGGTTTTTAAAAAAAATTAATACCAGGGTTTTAGATTTCATGCACATTATAATGCGAGAGGGTGTCATTAGTGTGTAGTGGGTTTTTATGGTGATAATCAAATCACGGAAGTACTCCAAATTTGTCTACAAGGATCACCAGTCATCTGTTTCATCCGGTATAAGGTAAAGGTAACAAAACAAAAATAAACATTAAAACACCCACATTAGTTGCTAATTTTCACCAAATATTTCATTAAAAAGTTGTTTTTGGTTCCTATAACAGGATTTTAACTATCAAGCACATGACAACACCAGAAGGGTGTCATTTGTGTGTTGGGAATCTTTGTTATTATCATCATTTCTTTTTTTTCCCTGCACTTGACATTCAGCCATTCTTTCCTTTCAAACATTTCTTCTCTGTCCTTTCAGCTTCTTATTGGAATCAGAAAATTTATCAGATCATCATTCCCACACATTGGACCAACTAACACACAGTTGCAAACAAACTTGCTCGGAATAAAAAAAAAGGGATCTCTTGCTCCTCCTTCGTCTCCTCAAAAGGGGAAGAAGCATCAACAACATTCATCAACAATGTCATAAGCTAGTTAAAGTATGCCAAGGTCTCTTACATGCTAAGCAATATTACTTTCCCTCTGTCCCTCGTGCATAGTAGTACTACCAAAAATTAGGAGGTTTACCACCCTGAAACTCTACGAACAGATTAGGATTTCTTAAACTCGATTAAGAAACAGTAATTTTGACGACTTCCAAGAGGCAAGCAATTTCAGAGCAATAATTGTTGGAGATTGTCGCTAAATTCTACAATTGTTTGGAAAAGTGTAGGTTTACAAAATCGTATTAAGTCAAAATTCGGCTGACATGATGACGTCAATTTTTCAGATGATTAATTATGCTTAGGATTAATAATTTTTTGTCCAGCAAGTAAATTATAAACAACAGTCATAACGGGGGCCCGACCGATATGGATTTTTGGGTCCGAAACCGATACCGATATATTGGTATCGCATAAAAACGATACCGATGTAATTTGCCGACAAATTCCCCTCCAGAAAAAAAGACCTAACCCGAAGTTTAAACCCTGCATTTTCCCTCTGTATTCATATTCACACGTTTCTCCCTGGGCTATCAAAAACCAAATAATAGCCTGAATAATTCACCTCGGATCCGAAATAATGCAAAAAAGATTTATTTAGAAAAGATTTAGAAAAACAATAAAATGTAATAAAGTTTTGGTCTGGACGGGGCTTAATGAGTCCAGTCGAACTGTGGCAAGCTGTAATGCAGAAAACACTACTTTTCAGTATTTTATCCTTTCAGAGACCTTCGTTTGTCATCATAAGTGCTCTCAACTGTGCTGAAAACTTCTTCGCTTGGGAAGAAGCAGAGATACTTCCGAGCATTCTGTACCGGTCTCTTGAAACGAATGTTATTATTTCGCCACCACTGTAACGTACAAGCTGTCCCTACTCTCCTTCATTTTGGGTTTTCCTCCTCCTTTTTGCAGTTCCTAATTTTGTTTCTTCCAATGTGTTTATTCTTGTAACCACCTTTAATCGTTATTGAGTGCCTCTTGGTTTAGGGGGGTCGCTGCTTGTATCTGGGATCCAGGAGACAAGCAAGAACAACTTTTCTGGCTATATCTTCGCGAACTCACCATATACTTCAAACGTTGCTGCACCTGGTGTGTATTGACAAATATTAAGCCCTTCCTCTTTGGATGCTATCATGAACGTATTTTAAACTATTTTTAGGCCAAATTTTCTTTTTTCTTTAGGAGACAGAGACAAAATGGAGCTCAAGATGGGATTACTTACTTGATTCAATGCCAAATTCAAACATCCAGTGGTTCTCTATTTTAAATTCCTTGGTGATTGTCTTGTTCTTGTCTGGAATGGTTGCGATTATCCTTTTGAGGACACTCCACAAAGATATTGCCAGATACAACCAGGTTTGATTCTTGTATACAGATAGAAAAAAAGATGAGGGGCCGAGTTCTTGCTACTTTTAGCTATGTAATCTATTCTTTTATTCTAAAAATTGGCGTGACCTAAGATATCAGCAAAATATAACCGAGAAATCTAGAATAACTTGGCCTCTATTCTTTTTCGTATCTCTATGGACTCGTGTCTTGTTTTTTTTTTTTTTTTTTTTTTTTTTTTTTTTTTTTTTTTTTTTTTTTTTTTTTTTTTTTTTTTTTGTATGTTCATGTGTATGTGTGTGTGTGTGTATATATATATGTGTGTGTGTATGTGTGTATATATATGTGTGTGTGTGTTTGTGCGTTTGAATTCTGTTTGAATTGAAAGAAGTATCCAAATGAGGATATTTATTTCAATTCTATGTGATTATAACCAGAGATCTTGTTGCTTGGACTTTTTTTTATGGTGATGGCGTTGTATCTTGATGATTTTTTCTGCTGATAATATAGTGAATGTCTTTTGAGATAAGACGCTGAAAATTGCACTTACGATTTTTGATGAAGGAGGAGCACTTGAAGATTTATGGCATTCATTCATTAAACTACTTTACGTGGTAAGAGTTAATGTAGTAATTGTAGAGGCATTGGATCGATTTTAGTAGAAGGCAAATTACTTAGTATGGTTGTACTTATTAGAATAAGAAATTTTGTACATAACATTTTAAGAAATGAATAATGTGGTTCTAGGAAGGGAAAGGTATGCCTTGAGCATACCTTTCTGTATGGTTAGGTTAGTAACTGAGAAATTTGACTCGCCTAATAGAGAAGTTTTGATGAAGGTCTTATCCTTATATTGTATACAAGATAAGTACGTTAAAGTGGTTGGTACTATGGTCAAGAATAATATAATTGTTGTTATAGTTGGGTTATTAGTTGGATTGACATAAAAGGAGGTGTTAAGTAGGGCTGTTAAGTCATCCCAATTTACTTGTGATATTTTTATGGACATTACGCTAATAGTTTGGGAGTTCCGTGTTCAAGGCTGGTTTGGAAACCAGTGTTAGATAGACTGGGTTGCATAAATTCAGAACAAACAAGAGTATGATATTAGGCAACAAGAATGCCCACCAAGTTTGACTTGGATATGTAGTATTATTAATAAGGACGTTGAATGCAGCAAAAATATGAAAAAAAAAATATAAAATTGCAGTTGTAGGTTTTTTTGTTCTAAGAATAGGAAGGAAAGTCTGGAAGTTTAGGATGTTTTAAGCTACATGAGTAGCAGTTATCACGTATGATTCTGAAGCCTCGGGGCTTCATGAAATTTTAGCATAAGGGGGGCTTAAAACGTACTTTATAACCGTCTTGCTCATTGTGCTTTATTGCTATATTCAGATTCGAGTTTAACTTGTATCGAGGTGTTAAGAATAAGGGTTAGTAAAAAAAAAATACGTCCCTCCTCTCAGAAGATTCTGTAGGTGCTCGTGGTATATTTTGTTTATATTTGTTTACTATCTGTAGATTGATTCTGGTGACGACGCTCAAGAAGAATTTGGTTGGAAATTGGTCCATGGTGATGTCTTCCGACCACCTAGGAAGGGGATGTTACTGTCTGTCTTCGTTGGATCTGGTGTACAAGTTTTTCTTATGACTCTTATCACTTTAGGTATGACTATGACAAACTTATCTCTTTGTTTTACAATTTGTCAACCTAACTTATATCACTAGTTTCGAAAGTAAATATAAATAAATCACTTAAATAATGTGCCACAAAAACAGTTAACTGAATTTTCTCGCCAAATATGTAGGTATTAAAGTACTTATTAGCTCCAATTGTTGACTGATGTGTCAAAAACCTCTAAATTGCTTTGTCATAATCACTGTTTGTCAAAATAACTGTTGTAAATGTCGCTCAGAACGGTAGTGTGGCGAAATTGGGCTCATTATATTCTTGGAAACTTGAAAGTATATTGAGAGCAGAAAATTCTTTCAGGACCAATTGATTCGAACAAGGTATACTAGTCCAAGTTGCAAAATTTCATAATTAGAGGCATACAGTTGGCCCTTTTTTTGTAATTTGCGAATGTCGTTTTGATAAATGTCATTTGCGCTTTTTGGAAAACGTACATGACTTACGAAAAGGTACGAGTGACTTATTCTCGTTTCACAGCCCTTTTCCCTGATTTTCAAAGTAACCATAGAACATCCAGTGACTGTGCTTACATCAATAAATGGAGGGAAAAAAATTAACTTTCATTCGCTATATCAATACATCTCCAAGCATAGTTGAATTGTTCTTAAAGCTTGTTAGAAAAACGTGACTTACCCACAGCAGAAGGATTTTATTTTCATTACGTTATTTTCAATTGAGAATTTTTCTTCTTGTTGGTGACTCATCTTTACCAACAAACGCTTGTACCAACCAGTATCCATTACAGATGTCTCGGACACAAATTCATCTATGTATCATTTACAGAGAAAAGTTTATTCTGGGTTTTGTGAAGTTGGCAACGTGACTTGCACAGGTGACTTACACTCGCGTTTTTGGTGCTGTGAAAAAACATTTAAATGTTTGATTTATTTTGTTAACTTCGACTTTAAAAACTAGGGACAAAACTAAAGGAGTACTTATCACTTTCTTTCAAGCATCACTAGTGATTTGACATGGAAACCTGTAACTGAAAGACTTCCCATCAATAACAGGACAGAGCAGAATCTGGACCACTCTAGAAAGTTCAATTTTATCACGGTTATTGGCATGAAACTTGAAACAGCACAGAGAAGCACCAGCTTTTCTGACGAAGATCACTTCAACAGAATATGGACGAAGTGTATCAATCATTCCAACATAAACTTTTTCACAAATACTTCCTCTTTTCCCTTTCAACTCATAAGCAACTGTGATGAACATACCCGCCATTAAATGCTTGTGCTGAAATCCATCAGTTGGTGCCTTGAGGGGAGTTTCACTGTCATCCTTCTCTTCATTGGCGTTTGCGATTTCGGGTTCGCTTGGACCTTCAACTGCAGTCTCCGATGGTCCAGTATCATGAACTGTATGGAAGTGCCCATCTGATGAGATGGATGAAAGGACGGAATGAAATTTCAAGTGGAGTGTCTTCTCACTGCATGGAGTGGCAAAATGAATCTTGTGCGTTTTCAAAATTAGCTGTTTCCTTATGGCGGACCAGCGTGAGGATTCAAGAGATGATTGGATACCTTCAAGTCCTGAACTGGCGAGGTAAAGGACCATAATAGAAGTCTCGTCTATTTTCAGGGCTTATAGAACTGTTCAGCAGTGTTAACAATAACTTGGCCTGGCAAAGTCTTCAGCCAAACCTTTCGCTTTACTTCGGCTTCAAGACCATCCATGGGACCTTTGCCGTGAGCTGTTACTGAAAACGATCTAGTTCCAGGACACCCATAATCTGATGTGTGATGAACAAGTGCACCAATCATGTAGCGATTCTTGTACTGACTGGCAGCACGGTCACTCCTCTGATGTATAATGCTAGGTTGGAAATGATGTGTACGAAAATGGTCGACACAAATCTTGGTACAAGCTGCAACAGCATTCTTGTTATGAGTTAGGTCATCACTTACGACTGCACAGCTCAAATGTGCAAGACCCCCATTCAGACTACTGTAGTAGATAACACATGTGAAGATTGGCCCCTCTTAGAGTTTCTTTTACTTTCCTAAGCTCATAGTGCTGGCGATGCGCGTTATAGAGATGAAGGGAAATTTTTTTTTAGGGGTTCTTTGAGGCACATAAAAACTTCTTTAGCAGAGCCTTTCTTTAGCCAGATCTTTCTCTAACATACAACATAAGTAAACTTTGCTTTCTCTTTACTCGTGACTCGTGACAAAACGTGGCTTACACTCGACACTTTGAGTATGTCACGTTTTTTCACCCTGTGGTAATCAACCTCTCACATGGGAGCCGCTGGTCTTACTGACTGTTTCGTTGCACATCCTATATCGTGGAGGGATTCGTCAGAGCCGAGCAGGCTGTGACTCGATTCTGCTTTAATCTGTGTTTTGGGTGAAAACATTACGTGCTCAAACGTGACTTACCCTCGCAGTAAAAATGGGTGGCTTAAGATGAGTAGTCAAAAGTTTGTTTCATTAAATGGCGATTGTTGCAAGAACAACAGTTAATTATGTTATCTAATGATGGCTCTGGTTTTAGATTTTTTCCAAAAGTAATTATAAGCGATATTTCTCATATTGCCGGACCGGTTCGCAAGTGTAAGTCACGATAATTTTTCTTTTGTTATATAAAAAGCTCATTTACCGCCCTTTTGCTTCTATTATTTTAAAAATGAACTTCACCACCAAACAATTTAGATTCTTACCTTTCTAATGATGTATTCACATGTCCAAAATTATAACTTTTAGAATTTAGACCATGTGTCTGAAATACTGTGTTTTCACCCATAATATTCATTAACTTGATTAGCCATTTAAGTTTTTGTTAGTTTTGGGTTTCATTTATTTATTTATAGTAATTTTGATCTTTTTCAGTAGACTTGTCTTACATTATTCCTGCTCTTCTTACATTTTAATATCCCTCTTTGGTTTTCTTAGAAATCTTGTTTAGAAGATTTGTTTTTAATGTATAAAAAGAAATGATTATATTAACTAGTTTCATATTTATATAATACTGTATAATTATGTCATATTGATATTTGATAATTTAGTTTATCTAAAAAATAAAGTTATACTTAAACAAATATAAACAAACAGCATTATGGGCCTTGCCTTGTTGAGATTAAATAAAAAAAACAAGTTTTTTTAAATGAAAGTAAGGAGCGACATTAAAACTTAAAACGAACAGAAATTACTCCGTATATGAAAGGGGCTTTTCCTCCTCGACACCCCGCTCCTTACGCTAAAGTTTTTTATTGTTTTAAAAAGTAGAGTAGCGAGAAAGAATCAAACTTTAGCGCAAGGAGCGGGGTGTCGAGGAGGAAAAGCCCCTTTCATATACGGAGTAATTTCTGTTCGTTTTAAGTTTTAATGTCGCTCCTTACTTTCATTTAAAAAAACTTGTTTTTTTTATTTAATTTCTGAAAGTTTTTTAATTAATGCATGTCTGATTTTGGCTCTCCGTACATAAATTATTAAAATGAAATTTGCATATTAATTCTTTTTTTTGGCTAAATGGCTTTCTCTTAGTTTTGATCAGACGATTTTGAGAAATAAGGGGTGGGGAAGGAGGTCTTGTTGCCCTTCAATTTTTTGGCTACTTAAAAAGGCACCTAGATCTTTTATTCTTAACGAACGTTTTTATTAGTAAAAAAAATACGTAACTTAAGAATTAACTTACGTAACAAACTTTTATATTCTTATATTTTTGATTATATATATGAGGGGGCTGGTCCCCTCGTTAATACCTCGCTCTTCACACTAAATCTTGTTTTATCCCAATTCTTTAAGAATGTCCCCTGAATCAGAAAGGCCGTAGAATAAATAGTTGAAATTATTCAAAAAAATTTTAGCATAAAGAGTGAAGTGTTTATCTCCTCCTAAATACCTCGCTCTTTATGCTAAAGTATTTTTAGAACCCCTCATATGCGTAATAATCTCTGTTCCTTTTTAAGTTTTAATGCCTCTCCTTACTTTCGATTGAAAAAACTTTTTCATGTTTATATTTTCATTGTTTTTTTTCATAGTAATGCTAGAAAGTCCTGCGCCCTTTTCATTGAATTTCTCTTCCCCCATGAAATATTCCTCCAAGGAAAGATCCTCCCATATAGCCCCCTCCCCTGAACCCCACACCCAAACCAAAAAATACCCCTGATAACGTCGGTACACTTCCCAGTAACCATTACTGTATGTAAACATTGGTCAAAGTTTGTAACTTGCAGCCCCTCCCCCAGGGACTGTGGGGGGTAAGTCATCCCCAAAGACATAGTTATTATGGTTTTCGACTATGTGGAACAAAATGGCTATCTCAAAATTTTGATTTGTTGACTTTGGGAAAAAAATGAGCGTGGGAGGGGGCCTAGGTGCCCTCCAATTTTTTTGGTCACTTAAAAAGGGCACTAGAACTTTTCATTTCCGTTAGAATGAGCCCTCTTGCAACACTCTAGGACCAATTGGTCGATACGATGACCCCTGGGAAAAAAAAAAAACAAAACAAAAAAACAAATAAACACGCACCCGTGATTTGTCTTCTGGCAAAAAATACGAAATTCCACATTTTTGTAGATTGGACCTTGAAATTTTTTCTATAGGGTTCTCTGATACGCTGAATGCGATGGTGTAATTTTCGTTAAGATCCTATGACTTTTAGGGGGTGTTACCCCCTATTTTCCAAAATAAGGCAAATTTTCTCAGGCTCGTAACTTTTGATGACAAAGATTAAATTTGATGAAACTTATATATTTGAAATCAGCATAAAAATTTGATTCTTTTGATATATCTTTTGATATCTCTGTTCAGCTGAAGACAGCCAATGCACATTTGACGCAAACAGTAAACGTTGTATTTAGTTGTGTTGCGAGAGCAACACTTTGGTTTTGTCGTGTTTTTTTTTTTTTTTTTTTTTTTTTTTGTTCCTAGCACCCCGATTTCAGCTTATTGCTAGAAAGTGGTAAGGGTCTAACCTCTGCGGTTTTTACGGAAAGTGTGGACCTTAGGCCGGATTGATGAATATGACTTTACATTTTGGAAAGCTTCGTAGAACTCTTGCCTGGGGCCAAAAAGGATGGTTTTTGCTTGTCCTTGAGCCAGAGCCTATAGTGTGTGAAGTGAAGAGGAGTTGTACAGCCTATGTCAGAAAGGACTATCTGAAGTTATGCAGCCAAGCTTTCGTTTCATCAAACCATGTTTCTGCTTTCGAGTGGAAAGCTCCGTTCTAGCAGGCAAGCAGGCAGGCACCAGTTTCAAATTGAAGATGGACTAAAATCTATAAGTGTTTATATATGCAACAGTTACCCTGCCCCACAGCGAATATATCTTCTTTGAGTGATAAATAGAAAAATTTAGAGAAGCAAAAAAGCGGCATTTTCCCACGGGTCCGAAAGTGCTGCCGTGATTTCGGCTGAGTTTATCATTCGGTTTTTCGCACTTGGGATTGCGGTAGAGAAATGGTATCAGATGTGCCTCTTAAACTTTAAAAGTTCTCTCATTGCTAAAGAAATTAGAGTTTATCCTTTGCTCCTTTCTAAGTGATGACGTTAGAAAGTTGGCCTACGGCAAAAAAGTCAACTTTTGAACTAAGACAGATAGATTTTTTTTTTCGACGGCAGTCGATAGCTCTTGATGAGCTGATTAAAGTATATGTCATCCATTTTTTTGTACAAAAATTCCTTCATGAGATATACCAGTTTGAAAGTTTAAAGGGGTTGACAACTTCAGTAGTAAGGTACACACTGAAACCAAAAATAGGCCGATACCAATTGTGAGACATATAGGGGAGTTGTAAGCAACAGTCGGCTGTTAGCTCATAATCATCCTCGGCAATGAGGGGTTCGCAACTATTACTAGTTGGTGTACCTATTTTTTGTTTCCGTTGTATTTGATGGTAAGACCAATTTGGTTCCAGTGGTAAGACATGTAGGGGACTTGTAAGTAATAATCGACTGTAAGGCTACAATCATCTTTAGCAATGAGGAGTTTGCAACTTTTGCGATTTGGTGTACCTAGTATGTATTTTAGCATCCTTACAGATTAACAACTTCAGCGTTTAGTCGCAGCGAGGAAACAAAACCAAAGTGTTGCTCTCGCAACACTTTACTCGGCGAAGCCGAGCAAAGGTTGCCGCAACACCTCACGTTGCCCATGCAACGTAGATCTAGTTTTGTTTTAGTTTTGTCCGTGGTCTGGAAAATTCTCATCTGAGGTTTTTTTTTGTATTTCTTTGACATAATGCTGTTGTGGTTTTTGTTAATATTTGAATTTCATCTTTTTTCCCTGTTTAAGCGTGGTTCTGAAATAATATTTCTAGAAGGTTAGAGACTAAAGCTTAACATCTTAATATAAGGTAAAAAAAAAAAATGTTGCTTTTGTTAATTATAATTTTGATTTTGCCTTTCAGTTTTTGCTTGTCTTGAATTTTTATCGCCTGCTAATCGAGGTGCATTGATGACCTGTGCAATGGTACTGTTTGTGTGTATGGGTACTCTAGCTGGCTACGTATCAGCAAGAATTTACAAATCCTTTGGAGGAGAAAGGTGGAAGATGAACGTTCTTCTTACTTCCATGCTCTGTCTAGGGTATATACAAAGTTTCTTTACTTTTGTATGATTTGAATGACGGTCAGATGATTTCGGGTGGTGGGTTTTACGTGTGGACACCAATGGAGAAAGGTGAGGGCTATGGTTCCCTCCCTTGGATTAAAAAAATAAATACTTTTTTTGGTATTTTCATTGAAAAATCGATAAAACAAAATAATTACCATCCTCATTCGACTGGAAGCTTATTGCTTATAAATATTAATAACTCAATTAGGGACCTATACGAAGAAGTTCCCCCCCCCTCCTTCTGTCCAATGTGACTGGCGAGTTACCTTGTAGTTTTCGTATAATTCGCCTTTTCTTTTTACGAATTGGGTGACGGATAGAAGATTTTACGCCATTGCCCTGCCTAGGATATATTTTAAATTTTTTCTTATCGCCTGCAAATATGTACTACATTATTGTATGTGGGTTTATTATTTCGGCGGCATTTTCGTACTCCTAAAAAGAAATCATCATGGGTGTAAAAGGGGTAAGGGCAGGGGAGGTATTACCCCTAGATTCCGAAAAATCCTTTTTATGGTATTTTCATTACTAAAACAGGGGGAAACCCTCCTGTCTGTATTTTCGTGAATTGATGCCTTAGAAAGGATTTTTTTTTTCCATAATTATGGAAAGGGAAAATTTCGTCAGTATCCTATATAGCCTAACGGTTGTATCTGAATTTTCAAGCTCAAATAATTCCAAAAACGGTTTAATGAGTTTTTCTTAAAAGAATGCTCAGCTTTGCAATGTATATTTAATAACAGTTTAATCCTTTTGATCCACAATGCCCTACCGGTCCTCCCTGTGAGAAGAGCTTAGCAACCTTTTTTTTTTAATTAATCTCAGGCGTGTGAAGATTAGCGATACTATACTTTTTGGAAATTCTAAGCAACCCAGCTACCCGAAAAAAAACTACTTCAGTACAAATTATGGTTTGTCAACTAAACCGAGATTCTTTAGCAGGGCTCTTAAATTCAGTTGTGTCATATAGAGACAATTTCGGGTGAACTTCTTGTTATTTTTCGACTAAATTGCT
The DNA here is from genome assembly GCF_032884065.1 of Artemia franciscana. Lineage (NCBI taxonomy): Eukaryota > Metazoa > Arthropoda > Branchiopoda > Anostraca > Artemiidae > Artemia > Artemia franciscana. The sequence goes on from NC_088864.1 coordinate 51,623,782, forward strand.
TGACATTATTGATTCAAAGGGATCCCAGCCATTAGTGCGCATTGGCTTGGAAAGCTCAATGAACTATTTTGAGGATTGGATTCTACAAAAGATATGAAATGGATTTTTATACAATTAATTTCTCAGACCTCACTATTCCTTTTACAAAAAAAAAAAAAAAACAATGACAAAATATAAATAAAGGGTAAAACTTTTAATTAAGACGGTCAGAAATTCGTAGGTTAAGCAAATAATTGACTGAATGTCTCAGCGTCGCGTCCGTTAGCGTTTATCAATGGAAAATAAAAACTAGAATGAAATGAATAAATTATACAAGAAAATAACATAATGGGATGAAAAACACTACGCAGCAAATGGAAAAAAATGAGAAGAATTTACATTTGAAAAACTGTATTCATTGTTTTGTAAAAGTGTTCAACAACTCCAATTCGGAAGCAAAACCTTACTCAAGTCTAGTTGGAGCTGCCATTGGGTCGTTCACGGATGAACGGTCGTTCATTCGGCACGTCAATTCCTTTCGTTGATGACAATATCCCTGCAATTTCGCATGAATCATATTTATGAATCAACCAAAATGCGTCTTTCTAAAACTTTGCAAAACTTCGCATTGATGACACTGGGAGTCTCTTTTTTTAGTATTGTGTATTTTTAGTATTGCTCATTTTGTGGGAGTATGGGAATGATCTGGAACATTCTCTGTGTATTTGCCAAGTTTGGAGAACTTAAGTAATATCTTGGAAACTTATTCTAGTGACCTAATCATTGTGATGGGAAGTTTTATGGAGATTGTTTTAGAGACACAGAAGAAGTAATTTTTATGTGTTGAGTGCTGTTCTTCGTTTTGTTCAATTTTGTACATCTCTTTTCTGTCTTATTTGTGTATTGTTTGTGTACACGACCAGTGACTTTTAAATAGGATTGGGCGATATCGTAATTAAACGGTAATCGATTTCTATATTTCTGATCAATTTCTTGCTCTGATTCACTTTAGGGTTTGGCAAAAATTTAATAATAAAATTTGCAAATAAAAAGTATTTTGTACATTTTAATTCCAAATTATTTGAATTTTTAGTAAAATAGTTAAATTTCCATTACATAAATAAATATTATACAAACCTGATTTGAACATACTCGGGCTCTGGATAAACAAAAATAAACTACTGGTTATTTTTGGCTATTCAAATCAACAACATTTCAATATTTTTCCCTGAGAATTGGTTCTGCCTTTCAGTGATCAAATGAATAAAATTGTTTTGCTTTACAACCGAAAGCGAGGAACAGCATTAAAACTTAAGAAAACGGAAGTTTTCCCGTACATAAGGGGGATAACCCCTCCTCAATTCCTCGCTTTTCACGCCAAAGTTTCTTTTTGTATTAAACGGCTCTTGTGTTTCAAGAATTTTTCTTAAATAATCGGGACAGACACTGTTAAAATTAGCATAAACAGCGACGTATTGAGGAGGGGGATCCGCCCTCATATACGGGGTAATTTCTTTTATTTTTATATTGCTGCTTACTTTTAGTTGAAAAAATAATTTTTTTTATTTAATTTCTGATCACTTTTCAAATAATACTGGAAAATCCACCTTTTTCTTTCCAGGGAAAGTCTAACCAAGAAATTTTTTCATTGAAAAGTTTCTCCCGCGTAAGATCTTCCTTCCCCAGACAATTCGATCCCTGCTGAAAATTCCTCACAAAAAAACTTCTTGCGGCAATTCTGCCTGGAAAATAGTTTTTAAACCACTTTCGTTTGAAGAAAAATACTATTTTTTATCTTGATTTTTAATAGTTTTTCAAATTGTGCCAGAAATCTTCCCTCCGTGGAAACTTTTTCCTGGAAATTCTCCCTACCCAATGGACCAATGGAAGGTTTCTACCGCGTAAAATTCCCCCATGGAGAATTTCTCCTGGGGAAAATTACTACCAAAAATAGCGACGAAGACCACACTGCCTTTCCATAACAAACAAATACAACGTAGAGACAATAGGGAAAATTTCAAGACAGTGGAAATTATTTCTGTAGATATTTTGGCCCTATGTCCAAGGGCCGTCTTCAGCACAATACAAGAATAAGAGAGAAACTATATATATATATAAAAGAACTTACATCAAATTGTGAGGATTAAAACTGAATAATTAAAAAAAAAAAAAAACTTTTTAAAACTTTTTTTAAAAATAGCCCTAGCATCCTTACTTCAACGAAGTTCAACCAGGACTGGCGAAAAGAATGAAATGAGAATATATGCTCATTCAAACTGAAGAGAATAAAATGATTAGATGCAATTTCTTAAAGCTAATCTTGCTTGTTTAGCAGCCTGTCTCAAAGGCCTTTTCGTAGTTGGTTCAGTACTATTATAAATCGGTTTAGTAAAATATTTTGTTAGATCATTTTTAATTAAATTTGAGTATAAAGAATTTAGTGAGTATTCCCCCAAGTCCCTGTTCAAAGAAATATTATTATTTATTTTGAAATTAATTTTGATTGATTCTCGAACCACCTGTTTTATTCCCAAATCATTACTAATGAGTGAAGAGTTTTCAAAAAGTATCATGTGGGACGGATTATTAAATATATGCCAACCTAAAGCAGAATCAAAGGAGTTGTTGGAACTATTTGAAATTAAGGCCTTGTCTATGTCATTTTTATGCTGTTGTAACCGTTTGTCTAGATTCTGATGGGTCCTGCCGACATAGTATTTTCCGCAATCACATGGTATTTGATAGACCCCTCTTTGGCGAGTAACTGGGGTCTTATCTTTACCCGAATTTAAGAAATTGATGATTTTAAAATTATTAGTAAAAACTACGTACAGATTATTTTTTGTGCAAATATTTTTTAATTTTGTTGTGATCTTTGGGATATACGGAAGATAGACAATATTTGAGGGCTTATCAGTAGCCTCACATTGTGAAGTATCTTCTTCGATTTTACAAGAATGTCTTTTTATTCTACGGTTAATTATTTTATTGACAAAAGGAATGGGGTATCCATTACCAAAAAGAATATCTCTGATAAAGTTTATTTCTGCATTTATATATGAATTGGAGCAAATATTCAGGGCACGATCAATGAGGGAAGTTACAACTGCTCTTTTAACTTGTGGGGGGTGATTTGAATTAAAGTGAAGATATCTATTGTTTTGTGTTGGCTTTCGATATATAGTAAAATCCAGTTCATCAGCATTGCGAATAATTAATACATCTAAAAACGGAAGTTTATTTTCAATTTCAACTTCTAGGGTGAACTGCAAATTTCGGTCATAAGTGTTAAGATGATCTAAGAAGCCCCGAAGCTCAGCTTCCCCATAATTCCAAAGTGAAATTACGTCATCCATGTAACGACCCCAATAGACGTGTTTAAAAAAATAAGAATTCAATGCGACGTCTATTGGGGTCGTTACATGGATGACGTAATTTCACTTTGGAATTATGGGGAAGCTGAGCTTCGGGGCTTCTTAGATCATCTTAACACTTATGACCGAAATTTGCAGTTCACCCTAGAAGTTGAAATTGAAAATAAACTTCCGTTTTTAGATGTATTAATTATTCGCAATGCTGATGAACTGGATTTTACTATATATCGAAAGCCAACACAAAACAATAGATATCTTCACTTTAATTCAAATCACCCCCCACAAGTTAAAAGAGCAGTTGTAACTTCCCTCATTGATCGTGCCCTGAATATTTGCTCCAATTCATATATAAATGCAGAAATAAACTTTATCAGAGATATTCTTTTTGGTAATGGATACCCCATTCCTTTTGTCAATAAAATAATTAACCGTAGAATAAAAAGACATTCTTGTAAAATCGAAGAAGATACTTCACAATGTGAGGCTACTGATAAGCCCTCAAATATTGTCTATCTTCCGTATATCCCAAAGATCACAACAAAATTAAAAAATATTTGCACAAAAAATAATCTGTACGTAGTTTTTACTAATAATTTTAAAATCATCAATTTCTTAAATTCGGATAAAGATAAGACCCCAGTTACTCGCCAAAGAGGGGTCTATCAAATACCATGTGATTGCGGAAAATACTATGTCGGCAGGACCCATCAGAATCTAGACAAACGGTTACAACAGCATAAAAATGACATAGACAAGGCCTTAATTTCAAATAGTTCCAACAACTCCTTTGATTCTGCTTTAGGTTGGCATATATTTAATAATCCGTCCCACATGATACTTTTTGAAAACTCTTCACTCATTAGTAATGATTTGGGAATAAAACAGGTGGTTCGAGAATCAATCGAAATTAATCTCAAAATAAATAATAATATTTCTTTGAACAGGGACTTGGGGGAATACTCACTAAATTCTTTATACTCAAATTTAATTAAAAATGATCTAACAAAATATTTTACTAAACCGATTTATAATAGTGCTGAACCAACTACGAAAAGGCCTTTGAGACAGGCTGCTAAACAAGCAAGATTAGCTTTAAGAAATTGCATCTAATCATTTTATTCTCTTCAGTTTGAATGAGCATATATTCTCATTTCATTCTTTTCGCCAGTCCTGGTTGAACTTCGTTGAAGTAAGGATGCTAGGGCTATTTTTAAAAAAAGTTTTGAAAAGTTTTTTTTTTTTTTTATTATTCAGTTTTAATCCTCACAATTTGATGTAAGTTCTTTTATATATATATATATATATATATATATATATATAGTTTCTCTCTTATTCTTGTATTGTGCTGAAGACGGCCCTTGGACATAGGGCCGAAATATCTACAGAAATAATTTCCACTGTCTTGAAATTTTCCCTATTGTCTCTACGTTGTATTTGTTTAAAATTACTACCCCCACGAAAATATCCCCCAGACAACTTTAACTACTTTGAAAATTTTACCTGGGTTATTTCCTCGGAATATCTTCAAATATTAGATTTAATTGGCGAAGTATAAGAATTCTTGTGAATTCCCCCGTGTAGTTTTCCTTTGAAAGTTCATCCCCGGAAACTTCCCTCTTCACAGACAATTCTGCCCTTGGAAAATACTTCCGCAAAAAAATTCTCCCCGCAGAAAATTCCCCCCATAGAAAAATCACCCGCCCCCAAAAATGTCTGTTTACTTCCTAATAACAAGTACTATATGTAAACACTGGACAAATTTCATAACTTACAACCCTTTCCCCAGGGACTTGCAGGGCCGTGTCATCCCCAGATACATGATTACTTGACCTTTCAACTATATTGATCAAAAGGGCTATCCCAAAATGTTGGTTGGATGATTTTGGGGAATAGGAGTGTGGGAGGGGCAGGAAATATAGTTGCCTTCTGATCATTTGGTTACAAAATGGGGAACTAGAACTGTAATTTCCGTTTTGGCAAGCCGTCTCCCGATTTTATACGATCATCATGGCAAAAAAAAAAAACAACAGAAGTAATAAACAAACATCCATCATCTTTCTTCGGGCAAAATTACAAAATTTCACATTTTTGCCGATAGAAGCTAGAAAGTTTTGCAATATGATTTTCAGACATGCCGAGTCTGATGAAGTGATTTTTATTAAGATGCTTTGACTTTTTAGGGGCATTCCCGCTCTGTCTAAAAACAATTTCTACATAAATTTTCATACAGATTTTCTTAGGCTCGTAGCTATTGAAGGGTACATGAAACTTTCATGAATTTTATATATCTGGAGTCGGCATAAAAAGCCAATTCATTTGATCAATCTATTGATTCATAGAATTTTTTTTGAGCTCATACAATATGATCTCTTGGCTCTTAGCTCTTGTTTTGAATTTATAGCAATATAATATGAGCCCACTTGTTGACCTCTTTCAGGCAAATCTAGTGAATAAACCGAAGTAATTATTTTGTTCGGTATAAATACGTTAGTTTAAATTTTACTGCTTTAATATGCCTGATGACGATTGCTGCATATATGGTCGAAATAACCAGACTTTTGTATCTGTTTTCACTGTCTTATAAGTATACTTATCCTCGTTTGAACCTTTATTAGTTAGTCATAGAAAGGCAGTGTCGTCTTGGAAAAAAAAAAACCTAATTTAAGGTATTACGTCGGAAACAAAACATAAATTACTCCCAAAACACTTGTTAATGAAATTAAACAAAGGACGCTGCAACACTTCACGTTTCCCAGGCAGCGCATTTATAGTTCATGTTAGGTTAGTATTTCACTTCATTGTTCAAAATAAAGCGTAAATCTTACACGGAGCAAGATCGATTAGTACAGCTAAGACGAAGCAGCACTAAAATCCCCATATCTTCGCTACTGTGTTGACTCTGATGGTCAAAAATAAATTATATTGCGTTAACCATTGCGCGCAGTGACTATAAGATATGATACTTGAGATATTATAACCCTTTTTTCACTTCATAATTTTAACGTAGCCATGAAAATTCCAAATTAGTGAAATATTATTTCAAAATTCTTATAAAAATTAAAATTCCACAAAGTGTAGACTTCCCAGAGCATGTTTCTGTTAAACAATCTTCTTAAAGCCCATAGGATAAGCAACATCGTTAATGATTGTCTGTGGCCCAGTAAAAGCTCTGAAAAATACATTTGCTCCTCGCATCGACTGATTTTTTTGTCTGAGGTCGCGCCAGCACTCATACCAGTTTCCATACAAAGGAGTAAAAGGAGGCAAACCAGCCACTATCCTAAAAAGTAAGAAAGGACTATAGAACTACAAGGACAAAAACATTGACAAGCAGGATATACACCAACAACAATATGTAAGTCTCCAGGACCCATCAACCAGTTACAAAATCTATAGTTTCAGCACCAATAATTGGACTGAAATTGACTGGCTAAGAAACTAAGAAATTACAATATGAATTAGATACCTCCTCCCTATTTATCCTTCACAGATTCTAAAATAATACATGTCTTATTCCATTGTAATTCCTAATATTATTATTGAAATTACGTAATAGCATAAATATCATGCTATCTTTTTGTTCTAATTCACATTTTCTAACGGGTAGATATAAACTTTAGTAAAGCATAAGTTAAATATTTGAAAAATGTAAGGGAAAAGGGGGAGAGTTGTCAACCCCTACCACATTTAGGGTAATATCTGTCTCTTTTCGCTCTTTATTTTTTGGCAATTTTTTGTTATTTAATTACTCTGAAAATTCTCAAAAGATTGATCAAACAATATGCAAAATAAATTTGACACACACACCAGCTACGTCCCACAAAATATGACAATGTGGCAACAAATATTAAAAGAAATGTACAGGCTAAATACATTCTTATAGAATTATCATAAACTAGAAAATTTGAAAAATGTCACCCCAACATGTTGAAAGATGGAAAACATTTAATATACATTATTAGGATCAATGATGAAAATTGCTGCTACTATATTGCAGCAAACCAATTTCTTTGAAGTAGTGATATGAAATTATATAAGATCTAAGATACATCTAAGCCAACGACAAAATATTACAGTAGACCAAAACAGTTAATTTACCATCATAAAAAGCTGAGCCTTAAAAGTTTTCGAGTTGACCTCAGACTGTTGAAGACATTGTAGCAAAGGATCTCATCCTTTTATATTATTCTTATGATTTTATCGAACCATAACTTTATTTTAACAACAACAGAAATTGTCAATAACAATTCCTTAAATCAGAACAGCTAAATAATTGTTAAACGTTTTCACCCCTAAGAAATACTATTTGTAAAATCCTTGACGCCGAGAAATAGAAATAAATCCTGAATAAAAATAAAAAAATCCTGAAAACGGAGAAGAGAAGTAAATAATTCATTCCAATGTTCTAACTCCTATAGAGTACAGCCAAATGTTACCTTGAGTTGTTAATAGCCATCGTTGTTGACACAGTCTGTAAGGGGTATGTGATTCTTGAAACTAAAACCTAGAAATAAGAACATATGGCAATACTCCACGGGACGAAATATCAAAATATAATTTTCGTTAGTATACAATCATACAAACAAGTAAATACACAGCAATTCCATTTAATAACATGCTTTCAAAATCACGCTATCCAGTTAAATGTTCAGTGTGTCCATTATGGGTATAACTCAGTTTAGCTGCATTGAGGGAACGACTCACGAAATCTTGTCAGCAATAAAAGTGCATAAAAATCGTGAGGTACGACTAAAACGATTTCGCTTAAGATCAAGATTCTTCAGCGGTGGCAAGTCGTAAATTTAAGTTCCTCTGTGTTGTGGCTGGCGACTTGATATCGAGAGAAATAAGCAAATCGTTTATTATCAGGGAAACTGTTCGAAAGCCCTATGTACACTTTATTTTGCCCTTGGTTTTTGTAGGTAGCATACTGATAAGCATATCAAGACCACGCGATAGACTTGAGGCCCTTTGTCCCTTAGGACAGGGGCTAGAGGACTGTCATCAACCCTGAGGATTTTGTGTCACTGATTATTTGGATTGAACGGGGTCACTGATTTGAACGGGGTCACTGATTGCACTATAAACTCATTCCCCCCCCCCAAAAAAAAGACATAGTTTTGTGGTCTATCGACTGCTCGTATCAAAAGCGCAATCCTGAAGTATTTATATGGTTCAATGAGGGCTAAAAGGGGACTTTGGAATATGTGGGGCACCAGGATATCTTCAATCAACTTCGATCCTTAGGGCACTAGAAAAATTTCTAAATGATTGATTGAATGAAATTTCTTGGATGTTCTAAGGCTATCTAAATGAGACAAAAAAAAAAGGAACTACACGCCACTCTTTACTGAGGCAACACTATTGTGTTTAACCACTATGGTTCCTACTGATGTTCACTCTACATCTGACGTGCATAGCACCATGATACAATAAATTATCCAAATAAATCCTCACCATACATTCAAAGAAAATAAAAGTCAAAAAAGCGAAGTCAGAAACCTTCTTTCGTCGTCTTTTAGAATGCTTAGAAAAAGAAAACCGTTAGACGAAAATCTTATCTTGAGGCTGTTACGATTTAAAGTCAAGGAGGAAAAGGGCGTGACATAGAAATTCGGTTGCAATCTTCAATTTTTTTGTTCTCTAGCTTTAATAAAGTACTTTGAGCACTGAACTACTCCAAAAACAAACTTAGACATTTGAAATGGAACCTAAATAAATAAATGGAATTCTAGGCACATATAGAGACAACCTAATCACTTTAAATCTTTTTTCAAAAGATGGGACGGTAAAAAAAAATAATAAGAAAACTTTAGATGGATTAAAAATTAAGACCAGCAAAGTAAATCAACGCAACAAGTCAAATTTAAAACGAACAAAAACTGCTATCCATGAATAAATGACATTTAAATAAAAAGAACTTCGCGTACAAAAATTCACGCCAAAAACAGCGAGACTACTGTCATCATTTCTTCTGATGTCATTCCGAATTTACATAAAACAACAAAGCGTGCGTTTGATCAAACAGTTCGTGGTAACGAACTGTAGTAAGGAGAGACCCGGCTCAATAGTAAACGAAACTCTAAAAACGGAATTTTGATGCTAAAATATACATCAAAAGAATCAGATTTTAATGCTGATTTTAAATATATAAGTTTCATCAAATTTAGTCTTTGTCATCAAAAGTTACGAGCCTGAAAAAATTTGCCTTATTTTAGAAAATAGAGAAAAAAAAACCCTTAAAAGTCACAGAATCTTAACGAAAATCACACTATCGCATTCGGCGTATCAGAGAACCCTATAGCAAAATTTTCAAGCTCCTATCTTCAAAAATGTGGAATTTCGTATTTTTGCCAGAAGACAAATCACGGGTTGTTTGTTTGTTTTTTTTTTCTTTTCTTTTCCCCAGGGGTCATCGTATCGACCAAGTGGTCCTAGAATGTCCCAAGAGGGCTCATTCTAACGGAAATGAAAAGTTCTAGTGCCCTTTTTAAGTGACCAAAAAAAATGGAGGACACCTAGCCCCCCTCCCACGCTCATTTTTTCTCCAAAGTCAACAGATCAAAATTTTGAGGTAGCCATTTTGTTGTCCATAGTCAAAAACCAAAATAACTATGTCTTTGGGAATGACTTACTCCCCCACAGTCCCTGGGGGGGAGCTGCAAGTTACAAACTTCGACCAGTGTTTACACATAATAATGGTTATTGGGAAGTGTACAGTCGTTTTCAGGGGATTTTTGTTTTGTTTTTGGGGGTGGGGTTGAGGGGAGGGGGCTATATGGGAGGATTTTTCCTTGGAGAGATATATTATGGGGGAACAGAAATTCAATGAAAAGCGCGCAGGTTTTTCTAATATTACTATAAAAAAACAATGAAAAAATAAACATGGAAAAGTTTTTCTAATTGAAAGTAAAGAGTAGCATTGAAACTTAAAACGAACAGAGATTATTACGCATATGAGGGATTCTAAAAATACTTTAGCATAAAGAGCGAGGTATTTAGGAGGAATACCTCGCTCTTTATGCTATAGTATTCTTAGTAATTTCAACTATTTATTCTACGGCCTTTCTGATTCAGGGGTCATTCTTAAAGATTTGGGACAAAACTTACGATTTAGTGTAAAGAACGATGTATTAACGAGGGTACAAACCCCCTCATATACATAATAAAAAATAAAGAATATAAAAGTTTGTTACGTAAGTTAATTCTTAAGTTACTTATAGTTTTTACTAATAAAAAAATTCGTTAAAAATTAAAATTTATAGTTGCCTTTTCATGTAACCGAAAAATTGCATGGCAACTAGGCCTCCTTCTCCATCCCTTATTTCTAAAAATTGTCTGATCAAAACTAAGAGAAAGCCATTTAGCCAAAAAAGGAATTAATATACAAATTTCATTTTAATAATTTATGTGTTGAGAGCCAAAATCAAACATGCATTAATTCAAAAACGTTCAGAAATTAAATAAAAAAACTAGTTTTTTTAACTGAAAGTAAGGAGCGACATTAAAACTTAAAACGAACAGAAATTACTCCGTATATGAAATGGGTTGTCCCCTCCGCAATCCCTCGCTCTTTACGCTAAAGTTTGACTCTTTGCCACAATTCTGCTTTTTAAAACAATTAAAAGGTTCGTCCTTAAAGAATTGGGACTGAATTCAAACTTTAGAGTAAAGAGCGAGGTGTTTTCGAGGAGTACTAGCTGGAAACTCCTCCACAGAAATACCCCTCCTGCCCAAGGATGTATTCTGTAGACAATGCAATCCTGGTGAAAATGGAAACTTCTCTCCCCATGAAAAATTCCGCTAGCAGATAATCCCCCCACGAAAAAGTATGCATAGTTCCGAGTAACAAAAACTATACGTAAACAATGGGCAAATCGCGTAACTTTTGAAACCTTTAGCCCCTGGAGAAACCTTTCTCCAGGGGCTGTGGAGGGTCGTGATATCCCCAAAGGCAATGTTATTCGGCGTTTCAACAATGCTGAACCAAATGGCTATCTTAAATATTTGATCGGACGATTTAGAGAAAAGGGGCCATGGGAGGGGGGGTCTAGCTCCCTTAAATTTTTCGGCCATTCAAAAGAGCACTAGAAGTTTTGATTTCTGCTCGAATGAGCCTTCTTGCAATATTCTAGGATCATTGGGTCGATACGATCATTCCCGGAAAAAAACAATATATATATATATATATATATATATATATATATATATATATATATATATATATATATATATATATATATATAGAATTTCTTTCACACTGCTTTTCCATTTACAAAAAAATTGAGTAGAGACAAAAGGGGTTTAATTTCTATAAAGCAGTGAACAAAAACAAAATATATAAACTGCACTTTAACTAGAAAAAAATAAAATACTCGAAAAAAAACCCTGAACATTTGAATCCGCTATAGCGGAACACGTGTATAATTTTCTTCATCACAATATTTTATTTAATCAGACAAAAATTGTTTATAAGTCTGTAGGACTTTTACAAAGTTTCAGAGAAGTAATAGAAATAAAAAAAATTATGTATGGGGTATTAGTATTAATAGACATGAAGGGGATTTTAAGATAAATTTATAGTAATTTAATTAAAGATCAGTAAACTTCAACGAGTACTGATTTGCATAATTGTTCCGAAACAAGTCATAACCTTGCGAACGAAAGTCAAAGCAAGGTCAATGCTGTAAGAAGTCAACGGACTGCAGCTAAAATAGCAAATGAAAAAACCCATTCTATTTATAATTCATAACTTTGTTTCACTAACCTGTAAGATTTTGATTGGATTTGGGGTTGGGTGACCTGCTTTTGTTTTGTTGCAAGTATTTATAATTTTAATTTTTAATAGACTCCCATTTATACATCAACTGTGGCAGAAGAAAGTATCATTATATACAGCTGCTTTAGTTTTATTCTAAAGTTATTACCGTCAGTGCAGGAGCTTTGTTTTATAATGTGAATTGCTCTAATTTATTTTATTGTTTATATTTTTTTTCGTGGTATTTTTTTATGTCTTAAATTGTAGGTTTGTAATTTTTTTTCCGTTGAGAAAGACTCCCGGACGTGGGGCTGAAATATTCGGAGTGTTTTCATTCTTTTAGTTAAAGTGTAGTTTATATTTTTATTTTCGTTCACTGCTATATAGAAATTAAACCCGTTTTTTCTTTACTTAATTTTTTGTATATATATATATATATATATATATATATATATATATATATATATATATATATATATATATATATATATATATATATATATATATATATATATATATATATATATAGCCCATAAAATTCCGGTCTTTCTAAAGAAAAGAGCAGGTTTCTACCTTTTTGTGCTGTAAAACAAAAATTTTCCCCCAAAGACGGCAAAGATACTAGCGAGTAGAAATTTTGAGAAAACCAAATTCAGAAAACTATAGACAAGCTATATGAATTTCCTCCGAGGTAATTTTACCTAATGATATTGCATTTAACCCCGAATGTTTGAGGAGTGCATACACAACGAAGGACTATGGTTACAGTGCATTTAATCGGTTAAAAACAAACATGCAGTATTGGACCACTGTATACACGCTATTGGGGGAGGTTGGAAGGTCAAAGTGTTCTTAGGGGAGGGAGAAGTGAATTTTCAAGGCCAGCTTTCAAATTTTTGGTGAAAAGTACTTCTGATCGATAAATATAGGGTATTTAACCTCTAGTGCGCTCTCATTCGGAATAATAAAGGCGGACTAAGCATGTGCTATGAATGCAAAAGAGAAGGATGGGTCTTCTATTATTGTAGAGATATTTTTTGTGTGAAGTCAAAAGTACATTTACTTATTACTATTAAAGGGATTGGCAAAATCCTCAGGATGCGTAAAGAGCACACTGAAAATTGTAGATTTTTCGAATGTGTTATTTGCTACAATGATCCAGTAATTTCCTATTTTTGTAATAAATATCATATCCTATGCTTACTAGCACCAAGGCGGAAAAGGAGGTGGCGGCATTCCCCAAATACAAATTTTCCCAAAAAAATGTGGCCCTAGAAATGCAAGTACATACATCGCAACCTGAAATATTATTCTGGCATTTTAGGCCCCTCCTAAGTCTTGAGGAATCATATTGTTTGGGACAATTTAGTAAATTCTGAGATAGCGTTTTTTATAAGTCGAAAAACCCAATAACTATGCCTTTGGGGACGGCTTACTTCCCCACAGTCCCCGTGGGAGGTGCTGCAAGTTACAAAATTTGACCAGTGTTTACATATTGTAATAGTTATTGGGAAGTGTACAGACGCTTTCAGGGGAATTTTTTTGGTTGGGGGAGGGGTTTATGCGGGGGGAACTTCACATGAAGGAATTTGTCTTGGCGGAAGAAAATTTCCATGAAGGGGGAGAAGGATTTTTAGCTTTTTTTTAAAACAATGAAAAAATTAATATGAGAAAGTCTGTTCAACTGAAAGTAAGGAGCAGGATTAAAACTTAAGACAGACAGAAATTATTACGCATATGAGGGGTTCACCTCCTCCTAATGCCTTGCTCTTTACGCTAAAATAATTTTTATTAATTTCAACTATTTATTCTACGGCCTTTGTAATTCAGGGGTAATTCTTAAGGAATTGGGAAAAAAAAATTAAGCTTCAGTGTAAAGAGCGAGGCATTGACGACGGGGTGACCCCCTTCATATATGTAATAAAAAACGTACGAATATAGGAGTTCGTTACGTAAGTTAATTCACAAGTTACGTATATTTTTAATAGTAAAAACGTTCGTAATAAATAAAAAGTTCTAGTTGATTTTTTACAACACCAAAAAATTGGAAGGTAACTAGAACTACTCCCAGAGGCACCATTTGAGCCAAATCTTGGGGTGGGCATGAACTCCATCTGCCCCCCCCCCCCCGATTCACTTCGTGCTGCGTAAGAAAAATCCGGGTTTTGGCAGCACATTGATCAATATTCTAAGTAAAAATGCATTTTCAGCACCCATGTGTTGCTTGGAAATGCACTGTAACCAAATGTGGAACTCAGCCACACTGACCTCTAAGATTAATTATAACAACAAAGAATACAGTCAACGAGTTTAAGTGATTAAACTGAAAGTGAAAAATTCAACCAGACTACAGGCTGGCATTTCTCAGCAAGAAACTTTCTTATTTAAGTAAACAATACGTTGGTGAAAGTAACCTTCATTGTTATGCTGAGGGTATTAACAAAAATCTCAGTGTCCCTTCAGCAGAAATCTTCCAGATCAAATATATTTGTAAAAAGGAAAAACTTACAAGAAAAAAAATGTAACAAAATTCAAGGTAACAAGGGGAACCGCTGAGCTTTTATCTTTGCAAAATCATCAACAAGCTGGTTGTAGTCCAAATTTTTACTAAATCCTTCTCTGCAAATATCAAAAGGAGGTGAATGAGATGATTATCTCCTGTTGTAGACTGCAGGTAGTTTTCAATATTTCTAGGCTAGAAAACAAACGCTCATTGCTTAGCTGTTGTCTCAGGAAGTGTGGCAGCAATACGAAGTACTTTAATTATTTCTTAGTAAGCCACTGGTAATGCCTGAAGATGGTTGACAATGTTTAGGAAGTTTTCCGGCTTTTTATCCTCATTGGGCAAGAAATTCTTGGCAATACCAGCTTGATATTCGAGAAGAAAGCTGTCGATATCCATCTTGTCGTAAAGAGAAGAGAAAAGCTTGAGCAGCTCTGTCCATAAACTTGGTTGAGCTTGGATCCAAGGCTTCGAGCGTACTCAGCACTGGCAAGTTATCTGTGAACCTTCTGTCAAATTTGGCTAGTAGACGATCAAAAGTTTTGAAGTATTCTTGCTTCAATTCATCTGCCATAATAGTAGTCCAATTTCCAGGTTTGATGAAATTCTTTCCTAGCGTCAAAGTTGTCACAAATTGTTTCCGATGCTTGGTGATCTTTTGAGTTCTTCAAGGTCATTCTTTCTGACCAACAGAGAAACGTCTAGTCACGGGTCAATTTACAGCAGGTACTTCAATTTCGAGTTCTGTTGCAAACTCTTTAGCCTTCTTGAAAAGCAATACAAATGAAGCATCTGAATATAGATTGGTCAGTTTGCTTCTTGTGGCCTGAAAGAGGGTGCGCGATCAAGAAATAACCAAGTTGACGGCGACAGCATGGAGTTGCTGAGACAGCAATTTCGTCGCTTGTGTAATTGCTTCTATGTAGTGCAATTGGAAGATAACAAGGAACAATTCCATCAAGAAATGATAGACCAGGAACTGACCTATTTTAGTCTATCAACTTAGAAGAATTACTGCAAATATTCAGAATTTATAATATGAATTTAATCATCTAGGAAACGGGCATTTGACAGAACTTGAGAATTAGATTATGTATCTAACTTGCTTTCAAAGTTAACATTTGCCCACCCCTGCTCCACCCAAATGGCGCCTCTGACTACTCTCCCGCTCCTTTTTTTCTCAAAATCGTCCACTCAAAACTATTGGAAAGCTATTTGGCCAAAAAAATAAATCAATATACAAATTTTGTTTTAATTATTCATGTACAGAGAGCCAAAATAAAAACATACATTAATTCAAAAACGTCCAGAAATTAAATAAAAAAAAAGTTTTTTTTTAACTGAAAGTAAGGAGCGACATTCAAACTTAAAACGAACAGAAATTACTCCGTAAACGAAAGGGGATGTTCCCTCCTCAACGCCCCACTCTATACGCTAAAGTTTTTTACTATTTTAAAAAGTGGAATTCAGAGAAAGAGTCAAACTTTAGCGTAAAGAGTCAAATTTTAGCGCAAAACGAATAGAAATTATCACAAATATGCCTGAAGTTGCCATATTTCGTACCCCTCCTCCATCCGAAACAAATGAACTGTCAGTCACTTAACTGAAAATATATATTTTAATAGTTCTCTTTGTTTTTTTCCTGTTGCATTAAAAAGTCATACAATGCCCAACCGTCAATCTTTCCTTTTTCTTATAACAGTAGAGGTTCTAGGCGTTTACCCCCCTTCTCCATCGATTACCCCTGCAAATAAATACCCCCAAGGAAAATAAGGCTTTCCAAATTTGAGAATGTTGTTTTAATTTCCGAAGGGGGAAGACATTTTGGTACTTGTGTATTACAAATCACTCACTCAAGTTTACGCTGTATAACACTGGCGAACAAACCGGTTTCTTCGTTAGTTTCTTTTAGCTTAGCGCGGGACAAGACAAAGCCAAGTGACAGAATATATGGGAAATATATGACTTGGGCTATATATTTGTACACAAGGTGGAAGGGAAGTATTTGGACAGTTTGAACTCCGAATACAATTCTTACTTCATAATATGCAAACTGACTGTACCTAACCAATATTGGATGCAGACCCTAAATACTTACCCCTCCCCTTAATGTGCAAATCTATAGCCCAAATTGTTTCTTAAGTAACGAAAAAACTAACGAAGATACCGGTTTGTTCTCGAGTTTTACACAACGTAAACTTGAGAGAGTGATGCACAATAAACAAGTACCAAAATTCCTTCCCCTTGCGGAAAAAAAACTTGCTAAAATACTATTATTAGCAAAGATTACGAAATTTGGTAGCTTCACATAATTAAAAGGAAACGATAGTTAAAATAAACGTTACCGAAAAAGCAAGAGATACACATTCTCTAAGACTTCCTCTCTTGAAAAACTGCTTGACAGCAAAAGCGACAGAACCAGTAATGACTAGAGCGAAGAATTCCCCGATTAAACGAGGAATGATCCCGGCAAAGAAACCCTGGATCCCTTCTCTCGAAAAAATTTCTCGAACTGACGGAAGAATTCCCCTAAAATGAAAAAAAAAATAATCTAGCAGCAAAATATAGTGATGGCAGTGTGAGCAAATGATGAGTAAGGCACCTTTGCGTTTTTCATTTAACTCATAAACAGAAAAAGAAAATGAAAAACTTGAAAGGTTAAACTTGACTGTCTTGAAAGATTAAAAACTCTTAAAATTACCAATATAATATTTTTTGAGAAAGACAATGTTGGGGCTTTCATACTTAATAAAAATTAATGATTGAATGTCATCACAATCACAATACAACCGTACCAAATCATGAATACGATCTAAACGGATATTTTGACTCTGAATGCAACAGTCACCATCGGCGAAACACAATACTAAAAAAATAAAAATGAAACAACTTACTCAAAAACTCATATATAAAACAACTTTTCAGGCTAAAATTTCCAAAATCTTAGCGTCCTCACTTCCCATAGTAAGGCCAAGGCTCAGGTCCACCCGTGTCTAAGACTCTTTCAAATTTGACTTGCATATATAGCCGAAATATAAGTTTAGGTTGTTTGTGTTACTCACTATCTTTACAACTTTCATTGGCATCTTCTCTTACTATGTATGATGGAAAAGCAGTGTTGTTGAAAAAACAGTGTGGTCTTGGTCATTACTTGCAACAAAATTGTGCATCAGACAGTGCGAATATTTTCCATTCTTTCAATGGTAATTGGCATTTACCATGATAATTCGGAAAAATTAGAAAAAATGATGTATTTTTAACTTACGAATGGGAGATCAGATCTTAATGAAATTTATATTTAGAAGGATATCGTGTCTCAGAGCTCTTATTTTAAATCCTGACCGGATCCGGTGACATTAGAAGGAGCTGGAGGGGGAAACTTCAAAATCTTGGAAAACGCTTAAGAGCGGGGGGATCGGGATAAAACTTGATGGGAAAAATAAAAAAAAAAGTACTATATACGTGATTGACATAACAGGAACGGATCCACTATTTTTGGGGGAGTGGGGGGTAGGGCTAATCCTGAAAAATTAGAAAAAAAGAGGTATCTTTAACTTACAGCGGAATGACTGGGTCTTAATGATATTTGATATTTAGAAGGATCTCGTAACTCAGATCTCTTATTTTAGATTCCAACCAGATCCAGAGTCATTGGGGAGAGTTGAGTGAGACCGGAAATATTGGAAAACGCTTGGAGTGGAGAGATCAGGATAAAACTTGGTGGGATGAATAGACACAAGTCCTAGATACATGATTGACATAACTGGACCGGATCCGCTTTCTTTGGGGAGTGGGACCTAATTCGGTAATTCGGAAAAATTAGAAAAAAATAAGGTATTTTTAACTTACGAATGGTTGATTAGATCCTAATGACGTCTGATATTTAGAAAGACGTCGTGTCTCAGAGCTTTTATTTTAAATCCTGATCGGATCTGGTGACACTGGGGGGAGTCGGAGGAGGAAACCGGAAATCTTTGAAAACGTTTAGAGTGGAGACATCGTGATGATGCTTGGTGGGAAGAATAAGCACATGTCCTAGATACGTGATTGACATAGCCAGACCAGATTGCCTCTCTTTGGAGGAGTGGGGGGGGGTGTAATTCAAAAAATTGAAAAAATGATGTATTTGTAACTTACAAACAGGTCATCGGATCTTAATGAAAGTTGATATTTAGAAGGATCTTGTGCTTCAGAGCTCTAATTTAAATCCTGACCAGATCCCGTGACATTGCAGAGAGTTGGAGAGGGAAACCGGAAATCTGGGAAAACGTAAAAAATGAGGTGTCTTTAGCTAACGAATAGGAGATTGGATGTTAATGAAACTTGATATATAGAAAGATCTTATGTCTCAAATGCTCCATTTTCAATTCAAATCGGATCTGGGGACATGTGGGATTGGAGGGGGGGGGAAGAGAAATCTTGGAAACCAGAAATCTTGGAAAACGCTTGGAAAGGAGAAATCAGGATGAAACTTAATGGATACGTAATAGATACGTGATTGACATAATTGGAACCGATTCGTTCTTTTTAGGGGAGTTGGGGGTTGTCAACTTAGCAAAAAAAAATAGAAAAATTGAGGTGTTTTAACTTAAGAATGGGTGACCGGATCTTAATTAAATTTGATATTAAGAAGGAATTCATGTCTCAGAGCTCTTATTTCAAATCCCGATCAGATCTGTTGACATTGGGGGGGGGAGGAGTTGGAGGGAGAAATCTGGGAAAACGAGAAAGCTTGGTGGATAGAATAAGCAAATGTCCTTGATACGTTATTGACGTAACCGTAATGGATTTGCTCTCTTTGGGAGAGTTGGGGGAGGGGTTCAGTGATTTGACAAGTTTGGTGCTTCTGGACGTGCTAGGACCATGAAAATTGGTAGGCGTGTCAGGGAGCTGCACAAATTGACTTGATAAAGTCGTTATTCCTGATTCGACCCTCCGGGGGGCTAAAGGGAGAGGAAAAGTTAGAAAAAATGAGGTATTTATAACTTACGAATGGGTGATCGGATCTTAATGAATTTGATATTTAGAAGGACATTGTGACTCAGAGCTCTTATTTTAAATCCTGATCGGCATTAAGCCTCTGATTTTTCTTTTAAATCAATCAATTGATTCTTAGAATTTTGTTAGAGCTCATACAATATGAGCTCTTAGCTCTTATTCCAAATCCCGACCAGATCTGCTGACATTGGAGGGGGAAACGGGAAATCTGTGGAAACGCTTATAAATGTTTTAGATGCGTGATTGACGTAACTGGACTAGATCCACTCTCTTTGCAGGAGTTAGGGGGTGGGTTTCTGTGGTTTGGCGAGTTTGGTTCTTCTGGACGTGCTAGGACGATGAAAATTGGTAGGCATGTCAGGGAGCTGACCAAATTGACTTGATAAAGTCGTTTTTCCTGATTCGACCATCTGTGGGGTTGAAGGGAGAGGAAAAATTAGAAAAATTGAGGTATTTTTAACTTACGAGTGGGTGATTGGATCTTAATGAATTTTGATATTTAGAAGGACCTCGTGACTCAGAGCTGAAATCCTGACCGGCATGAAGCCTCAGATATTCCTTTTAAAGCAATCTATTGATTCTTAGAATTTCGTCAGAGCTCATACCATATCATGTCAATCACGTATCTGCCACATTTGCTTACTCTACCAACCAAGCTTCATCCCGATTCCTCCACTCTAAGGGTTTTCCAAGATTTCCGATTTCCCTCCTCCAATTCCCCCCAATGTCAAAAGATCTGGTTCAGTATTTGAAATAAGAGCTCTGGGACATGAGTTCCTTCTAAATATCAAATTTCATTATGATCCGGCAACCTGTTCTTAAGTTAAAAATACCTCAATTTTTTAATTCTTTTTTAAATTAACACACACACACCCAGCTCATCCGTTCCGATTATTTCAATCACGTATCTAGAACATCTGCGTATTTTTCCCACCAATTTTCATCCCGATCCCTCCGCACTAAGCGTTTTCCAAGATTTTATGTCCCCCCTAAACTTCCCCAAATGTGACCAGATCATGTCGGGATTTAAAATTAGAACTCTGAGACACGAGGTCCTTCTAAATATCAAGTTTAATTAAGATCCCATCACCTATTTGTAAGCTATTACTACCTCATTTTTTCAATTTGTTTTCCCTCCAGCCCCCCCCCCCCCCAATGTCAACAGATCTGATCGGGATTTGAAATAAGAGCTCTGAGACATGAATTCCTTCTTAATATCAAATTTAATTCAGATCCGGTCACCCGTTCTTAAGTTAAAACACCTCAATTTTTCTCTTTTTTTTTAAGTTGACAACCCCCAACTCCCCTAAAAAGAACGAATCGGTTCCAATTATGTCAATCACGTATCTATAACTTGTGCTTATTCTTCCAATCAAGTTTCATGCCGATCTCTCCACTCTAAGTATTTTCCAAAATTTCAGGTATCCAAGATTTCTGGTTTCCTCTTCCAGCTGCCCTCAATGTGACCGGATCCGGTCAGGCTTTAGAAAGAGACTTCTAAAGCACTATATCCTTCAAAAGATCAAATTTCATTAAGATCTGATCACCCGTTTGTATGTTCCAAATACCTCATTTTTCCCATTACCCCCCCCCCCCCCTCAACCACAACAAAGGGAGTGGATCCGGTCCAGTTATTTCCGTCACATGTCTTGGACTTGTGCATATTCTTCCCACCAAGTTTCAACCTGATCTCTCCACTTTAAGCGTTTTCAATGACCCCCCCCCGCCCAATTACTTTGGTTCCGGTCGGGATTTAAAATGAGAAATTTGAGTTATGAGGTCCTTCTAAATATGAAATTTAATTAAGATCTGATTACTCCTTCATAAGTTAAAAATGCCTCATTTTTTCTATTTTTTAGAATTAACTCTTCCCCTGCAACTCCCCCAAAGAGAACACATCTGTTCCGGTTATGTCAATCACGTATCAAGGACTTGTGCTTATTTTTCCACCAAGTTTCATCCCGATCCCTCCACTCTAAGCGTTTTCAAAGATTTACGGTCCCCCCCCCCCCCCAATGTCACCGGATTCTGTCGAGATTTAAAAAAGAACTCTGAGATATGATTTCCTTCCAAACATCAAATTTCATTAAGATCTGATCATTCCTTTGTAAGTTAAAAATACCTCATTTTTTTCTGATTTTTCAGAATTAACACTCCCCCTCCCAGCTCCTCAAAAGAAAGCAGACCTGTTCCGGTTGTGTCAATCACGTATCTAGGACCTGTGATTATTTTTCCATCAAGTTTCATCCTAATACCTTCACTCTAAGCGTTTTCCAAGATTTTAGGTCCCCCCCCCCAACTCCCCACAATGTCACCAGATCCAGTCAGGATTTAAAATAAGAGCTCGGATACACGATATTCTACCAAATATCAAATTTTATTAAGATCTGATCACTCCTTCGTCAGTTAAATATACCCCAGTTTTTTCTAATTTTTCAGAATCCCCCCCGAACTCCCTCAAAGTGAGCGGATCCGTTCCTGTTATGTCAATCAAGTATCTAGGACTTTTGATTATTGTATCCACCAGGTTTCATCCCAATCCCCCCCACTGTGAATGTTTTCCAAGATTTTAGTTTCCCTCCCCAACTCCCCGCAATGCTACCGGATCCAGTCGGGATGTAAAATAAGAGCTCTAAGACACAATAGCCTTCCAAAAATCAAATTTCATTAAGATCTGATCATGCGTTCGCAAGTTAAAAATACCTCATTTTTCTAATTTTTTCGATTTAGTCACCCCCCACCCCCTAGATGCTCGAATCGGGGAAACGACAATTTTTAATTTAATCTGGTCTGGTTCCCAATACACCTGCCGAATTTCATCGTCCTAGCTTACCTGGAAGTGTCTAAAGTAGCAAAACCAAGACAGACAGACCGACAAAATTTGCGATCGCTATATGTCACTTAGTAGATACCAAGTGCCTTAAAAATTATATGCACCAAATTTCAAAAATTTACTTGGTAGATGGATGGATCTGAGCCTCAGCTATGGAACGATAGGAAAATTTATGTTTCTTGTTGATGTATTAAAACTGACGGAGAGCAAATAACTAATAGACCAAAACTCCAATCAGTTGGAACATAAACCACGGTGAGAAATTTTGGAAGACAGTGTAAAAAATACAACCTCACCAAATATTTCGGCTGTGAGACTGATAGCTGTCTTCTATGAAATAAAATGTAAATATGGAAACGAAGAAACCGCCGAACTCGCTCAAGAAACTTATCGGTAAAATAACACTGAATAAACCAGGAGAGTAGAAGGAGAGTCTGGTCTACCTAATGCTGAAAAGAAACAATAGGAAAATCTAAAATTTAGACTGATTCTTAGCTTCACTGCCTCGCAGAAATTCAGCCATGGTAAATCTATATTTAATATATGGTAAATCTACATTTTGTATAACTACTTGCATTGCAGTTTTGCTTTAAACTTGGTTTATAAACTGGAATCTATTGGACAGCTGCAGACAAATAGTGATCAGGATCTTTACAACTAATTCGTTTTTCGTGAATCAATATGAAACCATTCGAAACAAGAGCTAAGAGCTCATATGGCACTTGTGACGAGGTCGGAAGAGCCGAGAGCTTATATGGTACGAGGTCGGAAGAGCCAAGAGCCATGAGCTCATTAAGATCTGGTCACCTTTTCGTAAGTTACAAATACCTCAATTTTCAAAATTACCTCCCCCCTCCCAATTCCACCAAAGAGAGCAGATCCGGTCCAGTTATGTCAGTCACGTATCTTAGACAGGTTTCTATTCTTCCCATCCAGTTTCATCCTGATCTCACCGCTTTAAGTATTTTCTAAGACTTCCGGTCCCCCCAACTGCCCCCCCCCAATTACGTTTGATCCGGTTGAGATTTAAAATAAGATATCGGAGTTACGAGGTCCTTCTAAATATGAAGTTTCATGAAGATCCGATCACTCCTTCGTAAGTTAAAAATACGTTATTTTTCTTATTTTTCAGAATTACCCCCCCCCACCCCCCCGCAATTGAGCGGATCCGTTCCAATTATGTAAATTACGTATGCAAGACTTTTGCTTATTTTTCCAACCAAGTTTCATCCCAATCCCTCCAATCTAAGCGTTTCCCATCATTTTAGGTCTCCCCACCCCAAACTTCCCCCAATGTCACCAGATCCGGTCAGGATTTAAAATAAGAGCTTTGAGCCACGATATCCTTCTAAAAATCAAATTTCATGGAGATCCAATCACCCGTTCGTAAGTTAAAAATACCTCATTTTTTCTAATTTTTCAGAATTAACCCCCCCCCCCCAACTACCCAAAAGAGAGCGGATCCGTTCCGTTTATGTCAATCATCTATCTAGGACTTGTGTTTATTTTTCCCACCATGTTTCATCCCGATCCCTCCACTCTAAGTGTTTTCCAAGTTTTAGGTTTCCCCCTCCCAAATCCCCGCCCCCATCACCAGATCCGGTCGGGATTTAAAATAAGAGCTCTAAGACACGATATCCTTCTAAACATCAAATTTCATTGAGATCCGATCACCCGTTCGTAAGTTGAAAATACCTCATTTTTCTAATTTTCAAGACTTACTCCCCCCCCCCTCCCAACTACCCCAAAGAGAGCAAATAAGTTCCGATTATGTCAATCATGTATCTGGGACTTGCGCTTATTTTTCCCATCAAGTTTCATCCCGATCCCTCTACTCTAAGTGTTTTCCAAGATTTTAGGTTTCCCCCCTCCAACTCCCCCCAATGTCATCAGACCCAGTCGGGATTTAAAATAAGAGCTCTGAGACACAATATCATTCCAAACATCAAATTTCATTAAGATCCAATCACCCGCTCATAAGTTAAAAATACTTCATTTTTTCTATTTTTCCGAATTAACCGGCCCCTTCTCCCCCCCCCCAGATGGTCAAATCGGGAAAACGACTATTTCTAATTTAATCTGGTCCGGTCCCTGATACGCTTGCCAAATTTCATCGTCCTAGCTTACCTGGAAGTGCCTAAAGTAGCAAAACCGGGACTTTAGGTTTTCCCCCTCCAACTCCCCCCAATGTCATCAGATCCGGTCGGGATTTAAAATAAGAGCTCTAAGACACAATATCATTCCAAACATCAAATTTCATTAAGATCCAAATACCCGCTGATAAGTTAAAAATACTTCATTTTTTCTATTTTTTGCGAATTAACCGGGCCCCCACTCCCCCCCCCCCCCAGATGGTCAAATCGGGAAAACGACTATTTCTAATTTAATCTGGTGCGGTCCCTGATACGCTTGCCAAATTTCATCGTCCTAGCTTACCTGGAAGTGCCTAAAGTAGCAAAACCGGGACCGACAGACAGACCGACAGACAGACCGACAGAATTGGCGACTGCTATATGTCACTTGGTTAATACCAAGTGCCATAAAAAAGGTCATACTTGATCTACCATTCTTAATTGCCTTAATAGTTTTAATGCAATGAGCGGAATTCTTTAAATGACCTTCTTTACAAGGTTGACACCGTTGTATCAGCCATTTATGCTTCCGAATAAACTTTGCATAACAACTATTTAAAAAAATTTACATTTTAAGATCACAAAAAAACAGCGACTTCAAATTTACAATAAAAATAATAAGAAACACAACAGTAACTGCAAAAATAGTTTAGTATAAAGTTTAGAAAGTCAAACTTCTAATACTTTACCTGAACAAAAGAAATTTGCTTTCTAACTTCCACTACATAAGTAAAACTACAGTTTTAAGCGACGTTGCGAGTTCGAGCAAAGAACAAGACTTAGAACTTGAAAAAAGGTCACAACTTTCTATGGAAAAGATGAAATTTCACTTACTTATAAAGTGTTTCCCTTCCTACAAACTGCCCGCACATTCTCGTAGCTACTACCATGAATGGTTGACTAGCAATAACTGATGCCAATCTTCCTAAGAAATTAAATCCAATTTATTCTCTAAATAATTGAAGTAAATTAGTGATGGGGCAATAATCAATATCAGAAATTAAAATGGTGAGAAACGAGGAATGGAACTGGAATCAAATAAATTTTTAATACGATTACAATGTGTAGTAATTCAGCTTTTCGGAAAAAGGAATGATGCATCATTTATTTTATTCAATTAAAGCTAGTACAGGAACCCTCGAAGACTAGATAATCTTATTTTTCGTCAGCGGTCTGAATTCAGCGTTACTCCTGATTTAACTGGTTTATTACAAAGCAGGTCAAATGAATAATAAGGAAAGGATCGCTATTGCTTGACAGCTCTCATTTGTATCTTGTTTTTTTATTAATCAAGAATGTCATGACAGTTCAGTAACATCTTCAATATTTAGTGTTCAGGTTATTGTCATTCTCTAATGGATAAGTAATTTTCTAATAAAAGATCAGAAGCCGAACTGGCCAGTCAAGACAAACAAAGAGAGAAAAATCTCGAATGAAGAAGAACACAACGGGTCTACGGCCAATAGAAGGAAAGGAAAAGACGAACTAAACGACAGATATTTCCCCTGTATATAACTAGGCGTCTCCAGCGCTAAATATAGAAGAAACTAATTAAAAGAGTAAAGATAAAAACGAAAATTATCAATAAAATATATATATATATATATAAAATTAATAATACAGTGACACACCCCAGAGTATTTATATGACCAATTACGAGTAACTCTCGTGACCATACAAAAGCAGAATTACTCGTTACAAGGAAAAGCAAAGCAACACGTAATTGTTCGAAAAAATACTATTAATTGTATACATAGATATTGGTTTGTTTTTAGCTTTGTTTTGTTTTTAGTTTTCGATTTTATTTATTTACTTTAATTTTAGATTTTATAGATTAACTAGTTTCTTTTTTTTTTATCTAACCTAAAAATGACGTACTTATATATTAATACCGGTAAATAATACCGCACCGAGAGTAAAAATGCACTGACATCACCCATGAATAATTTTTCCTCGTTTCATTTAGAAAGTTGTCGTAGAAACTTGGAAGGGGGCTCATTCGACTGAAAATTGAAATTTAGAATTCTTTTCAAGGACATGAGGTGATTGGAAAGCAACTTTTCTCCCTCCCGTGTGCTGCCCTTTCCCTAATCTCCCATGGAATCGGATCTAAATATCAAGATAACAATTTTGTCAGAACAGTCAAAAGTTTTAATGAATTTGCCTCCAGGGACGAAATGATGTATGCGGCCGCGAAAGCCAGGTGTCCAAATAATGCAAGTTTCTCATTGTTCACGGAAAGATTTCATCGAACAGTTCGTGGTAACGAACTATATGTAAGGAGCGACCCGGCTCAATAGTAATCGAAACTCTAAAAAATGAAATTTCGATACCAGTACATATATTAAAAGAATCAGCTTATTATGCTGATTTTAAATATTTAAATTTCATTGAGTTTAGTCTTACAAATTAGTCTCACAAAGTAGAGGTTACGAACCTGAAAAAATCTGCCTAATTTTCGAAAAAAGGGGGAAAACTATCCCAACAGTCATAGAATCATAAAGAAAATCACACCATCAGATGCATCGTATCAGACAACCCAACTGTAAAGGTTTCAAGCCCTATCTGCAAAAATGTAGAATTTTGTATTTTTCGCCAGACGAAAGACCACGGATGTAGGTTTTTTTTTTCAGGGGTGATCGCATCAACCCAGTGGTATGTCTCGCTTTTTCTTTTCCACCTCAATTTTACGCGTGGAGCTGTTAGGAGTAATTGTCCACGGCAAATTTTCCCCAGGATTGAATTGTCTAGAAGATATCTCCGTAGGGAGGTGAAATACTTCTAGGAGGTGGGACCAGATTTCCTGGCATGATCTAAAAAACCATCGGAAATTAAATATAAAAAACAAGCTTTAGCAGCTGAAAGTAAGGAGCAACATTAAAAAAAATATCACGGATATAAAGAGTTTTGGCCCCTCATTAGCACCTCGCTCTTTACGCTTAAGTTTTGTCCCAATTCTTTAAGAATCACTCCTGAAACAAAAGAGTTGTTAAATTGGAACAATAAGAAGCTTTTTTTTACTAAAACAACTTTAGCGAAAAGATTGAGGTGTTGAGGAGAAGACAACTCCTTCATAGACGTAATTTCGATTCGTAATTTGTTCGTTATTAGTTTTAATGCATCTCCTTACTTTCAGTAGAAAAAACTTGATTTTTTTCATTTAATTGCAGAAAAAAGTCGGGCATGTTTAGTATTGGCCGTCTCCTTGAATTTTTCGTGGCCAAGAAAGCCTAAAATTTTAAGGGGAAAGGGTGTTAAGACACCCAAAAATAGGCCAGAACTTTATATCTATGATCAGCCAAGAAGACCTGAACGTAGAAATAAAAATTGCCAGAAGCACCATCAAAAATAGGGCTCGAGAAAAGGCAAATAATTTTTTCTTAATTGGTTGGGTCAAGGGGACCCTAAATCCAGGAACAAAAATCTAGGCTGGGTCAACGGCCAATAAAATGGGATCCAAGAATGGGGAAGACATTTTTTTCACTAGCTTCAAAATTGTATCAGTGGATCGAGGGGGCACAATACAAAAAAAAACTAAAATAAAAAAAAATATAGGTTTGTCGGACATAATTTTTTTTTCAATTTACTTGAAACTTCACTCAAGAACATCTGAAAAATGCAACTCACAGAGCATTTTCGCTTTGTGAGTTTCAGTGAGTTTGCCTGAAACTCACAGAGCAAAGACAGAAAGACTTCAACAAAGACGAGTAACATTAAAAAAAAAAAAAAAAAAAAAAAAAAAAAAAAAAAAAAAAAAAAAAAAAAAAAAAAAAAAAAAAAAAAAAATGTGCCGAATTGTAACCAAAATAAGCCCCTGAATATATCTCTGATCCCCCTGCAATTTACTGGGTAAGTTGACAGGACGAAACAAACTTACAGAGTTGTATAAATTTTACCCCAAGATGGCCCAAGTTTTTTCTCTGATTAGCTAGAAACGTTACGGATCGGCTGTATTAGTTCGTGACGTTCGATTTTTTTTTTTAAGAAAAAAAACAAAGAAGCAATTTTGATAAATAATCTAGACATGCATTTATTTAAACAACTGAGCAGTTAAAACAAACGGATCGTGACAGTAAACCTATTCTTTTTTATTAAAATGATGGATTCAAATAATTTTTGGATATAATAATATAATATAATAAATAATAATGGACAAATAACAATGGATTCAATAATTTATTAAAATGATGGATTCAAATATATCTATAATCAAAGGTGTCTAGAGGATGGGGGTAAGGATGGCAATAGCAATATAGAAAATCTTAAACCAAAAATATTTTCCACCTGTATGACTAAAAATAACCCTCCCATCCACGCTCAATTTCTTAATTAGAATACTGTTAAGAACTTAATGGACAAAGCAAGGTTTGTTTGGGCTGTTTGACAGATATTCAAATTTTGCCAAGAATCTAAATGGTAATTAAATATTTGGTCTCTTAAGCATGAAAGCTGAAAAAAAAATATTACACATATTCTTACAAATAAAACACAATAAAAGTATACACGATAATAACGAACAGAAACTAATTCAAAAGTGTCCCCTTACCCACAAAAAAAAATCGAAAGAAAAGTAAAGAGCAATGCTAAAACGTATAACTATCAAAAAGACAGTGATATATTAAATTAAACTTAAAGCCAACAAAAAGCAGTTCTTGGCAAAAAATTGCAGTAAGGAGCGACCGGTCTCAATAGTAACCGAAACAAAAAAAAATCGCAATTTTGATACCAATATTTACATCGAAAGAATCGCATTTTTATGCTGATTCTAAATATATAAGTATATTTATTACTAATAAAACCGTCCGTAAAAAAATAAAATGTTCGAGTTGCCCTTTTAAGTAACCAAAATAGGAGTGCAGCTAGGACTCCTCTCCTATCCCCTTTTTTTTATCAAAATCTTCCGATCAAAACTATGAGAAAGCCATTTAGCCAAAAAATTAATATGTAAATTTCATTTTAACTATTCATGTGCGGTGAGGCAAAATCAAATCATGTATTAATTACAAAACGTTCAGAAATTAAATAAAAAAAGAAGTTTTTTTTTAACTGCAAGTAAAGAGCGACATTAAAACTTAAACGAACAGAAATTGTTCCGTATATGAAAGGGATCGTGTCCTCCTCAACGCCTCATTCTTTACGCTAAAGTTTTTTATTGTTTAAAAAATTAGTTGTGAGAAAGAGTCAAACTTTAGCTGTGAGAGCGAGACGTTGAGGAGGGGGCGACTCCTTTCATATATTGAATAATTTCTATTCGTTTATATTTTTAATGTCGCTCCTTACTAGAACTTAAAAAAACTTGTTTTTTTTTTTACTTAATAACGAATAAGTTAGATTTTAGCCAGAAAAAAAAAGAATAATCCCATCAAACTTAAAAGTTTAGACTATGAATCAATAAATAAAAAATACAATGATAAAATAATAAAGTGACCGACCATGTCAGTCTTGAAACACATTACAACAAATAAGAGTAAGCACAGATAGGCAGATACAGAGGCATTAACAAGCTCAAGCAACGTATTGCCTTTTGTCATATCTTCGTTCGACCAAGGAAATATACGATTAGGGGTCGCATTCCGCATTATCAACTATGCAATAAGCAATACAATTTCTCATTACGGGGCGAAAGGAGAAATGAAACGTTTCAGAGAAGAGCTGTTTACATCCAGACTTGAGATAGCTGAATGTTATATTGAAGGCACAACTACTACTAATACTACTAACAACTTATCGCCACAAAAATTCAACTGAGGCTAACCCATCAGAGCAAGCTCCTTCTCCATCCTAATTTATTAAAAGCCTCCCTCTTTACACCCTCCCATGAAGTTCCCATTTGCCTTTAGGACATCCTCCCACTCCAACTGCGGACAAACGGCTTTTCGTTTAGCCCTATATGGTTGGCCGAAAAGGACAATATTCAGGAATCTGCCATCGTTCGTCCACAGAACGTACCCTAGCCATCTCAACCTTCTCTCATTACAGCCCTAGAAAGCGGGATTGAACCTCATATTTTATACAGCCTACTGTTTGAAATACGGTCAGTCAGTCGGGTACCCCGAACAGTCCGTAGGCAATTTCTCTGGAAAACATCTAGCAAATCTCCATCCGTTTTTTTCGGAACGGCCCTGCTTCAGAACCAAATTAGACCACTGTCATCATTGTACTTTCCAATATTCTAATCATCGTTTGCAGACTTATCTTCCTGTTCTTTCAAAAAAAAAAAAAAATACAAATGCTGCAAAAGTCATAAGTTTCTAGTTCACGTATAACTTTTCATCCATTAGCTTTGTTCCGCAGTAACTTCATTATCTTATTCACTTTGTCACTTTTTCAAATGAATAGAGACAGGCTCCAACTGTAGCAAGGATGAGAGCTTTTAACATAATAGCAAAGACCTTTCAGCTACCATAATGTCAACTAATAGAGATGAAACCAGTGTTGCGATGGGTGGTACAATTGTACCAGATTCAGTACTTTTTTCTCTGACCTGTACATCTGTACAACTTTTTTTTAAAGTCAGAAAATCAGTACATTTACGTCGAACTGGTACAAATTCAGTACATTTTCTCCAAAACTAAAAAAAAAAGAACGATTTTTACTTGTAAACGGAACCTTTACCATTCATTGCTATGGCAAATACTCTCGCGACTTGTCTGTCTGCTTTTATTTAGAGGTTAACTCTATGGTAAATTTGGAGTCGTTACGGAAAACGGAAAGTTGCCGCGGATTTTCAAAAACTAAAAATGCTATCATCTTAACTCCAGTTGAAGTAGAAAAAGATTAAAACGGTGGGATGATAAGTCTTTCTTTTAAGTTTATATTTTTTCTAGTTTTACTCAATCTTTGAAAAATTTTAAAAGCGAAAAATAGTAAGTTTTGAGAACTGGGCAAAATGGACAATATAGGGGGGCCATCAAGGCCAACCCCTCAACCCCAACCCTTATTTTGGGTTCAGCAATCGCCTACTGGTGAATGGACTTTTGGCAGCCCAGAACATTACCAAACCCAGCCAATGCAAATATGGCATGATCCCACAAATGGATCCAATCAGTTTCCATTTGCTGGCTCCCCTCAATCAGTAACATACCAAACAATTACAAGCACAGGTCAGAGTCAAGCCATAAGATACTATAATCAAACAGATACAAATCAATGGATAAACACAAACAAAGAGAATAAGACAGTAAAAGTGAAAAATAAAAGAGAAACAATCAAGGAACATATCCAGCTGTCAGTACAGAATAGATTTGAAGTTTTAAGTGATGAAGCAGCAAATGAGAGTGACAATGAAAGCTATATGGGCGAAGCAGTTTCCTGCAGGGAGGCAGAAGGTATGCCGAGCATCAGTAATGATATTAACAATGAAAGAAGAAGAGAAGAAAATCCTAGAATTTTGACCCCAACAGTGACAAACACCCTTGCAATCCCTAAGGGACATGAAAAAGTTAACCTGGAAAACAAAGCAAAAAACAGAATACCTCTCCCAATGACTGTAATTACCAATGCAAGCATAGAATACAACTGCAGTGTAAATATAATCCTCACAGAACACAACAAGCAGTTCCCTGACCACAGCACAATTATCAAAAACTTGAAGAATATATTAAAGGAAAACAAGTTTGAATATGACTTGGTAGAGAACAATGAACTATTAATAGTACATTCTCAAAATGAAAATTCCAAAGAATTATTGTTGAAGACTACAAAACTAGGTAGCTTAAGTGTAATGGTTGAACTAAGAAAAAAGTTAGTCCGTGGTGTCATTAAAGGTGTGAATTTAAAACACAGAATTAAAAATTCACCAAATAAAAAGACTAAAACTTTTTAACAAAGAAACAAGAAAAACAGAAGACAGCAAAGCCGTGTTAATCACTTTTGTAAGTGACACCTTGCCTTCCCATATTTGGTTTGCAGGAAGACCTAAAGAAGTTGCTCAATATAACAGGCCAATCATTCAGTGCTACAATTGCCAAAAATTTGGCCATATCAAAACAGTGTGCAGATCATCCAAAACCATCTTGCCTTAGATGTGGAAAATCTCACCACTCTAAAGACTGTCCATTAAAAACTGAGCCAGTAGAAACAAGAAATACAAAATATCACAGTGTAAACTGCAATGGTAACCATACAACTACATCCGCTACTTGCCCACAAAGAAGACAAAACAAGATTATTACAAAAATTGCAGAAACCCAAAATATAGGTATAAAAAGAGCTGAATCAGCATACAAATCTTATGCGCAAGTTGCAAACAAACAACATTCAAAAACTAGTCAATTTTATCTAAACAAAGAAGAATTTCCTCCAATATCAAGAGACCAAGAATTAGAAATTCAAAGTGATGTACAAACAGTGGTGAAAAAGATAATAAAAGAAATTGCAAGAAATCCAAGAATATTTGACACAAGCTCAATTCCAGTTGAAGACAAAATCAATAGCTTATGCAAAGTTATTGAACAAATCACAAATATTAAAATAAGCCCGAGAAATCAATGAACCAGAATTAGACAGAGCATTCAAAGTTAGAAACGAAAGCACACTCAACCAACTGATATGTTAGTAGTCTCATGGAACTCTCAATCACTGACAGGCACGAAAACAGATATGTTAAAAAAATTTGCAGTCGATTATAAAGTAGATATAATATGCCTACAAGAAACATGGCTAGTCCCATATAAAAAATTTAAACTCACAGGATTTAATGTCACAAGACAGGATAGAATACAAGGCAGTGGAGGAGGCACTCTAATAGCCATAAGTAAAAAGTACCATTTCAAGCCTTTAAATATAGAAATCTCACAAGATAAAAATTACCAAATGATAGAAGCAGTAGGATGCACAGTATATTTGAAAAATCGTCAAAAACTCAACATCATAAATATTTACAACCCAAAAGGAGAAAATAAGAAAATTGGTAAGTTTATTGAGGAAATAGTGAAAACAATTCCGTCCTGTGAAAAATATATAATCCTTGGAGACCTAAATGCACACAATAATATTTGGTGTGATTGTGGTATCTCAAATAGTGCTGGAAATTCAGTGGAAGTTTTTCTACAAGACAATTTAGATGCATGTCTAATCACACCTAAAAATCTGAAAACACGTCACTGCAAAAGAACAAACACATACACTACAATAGATCTATCAATTACACCAGCTAATATAGCTTCTAAATGGACAATTTGGTCAGCAAGTGAAATCACTTTGTTGAGTGACCACCTACCAGTAATGCATGAAATAAGAGATCAACCCACGAAGTGTGAAAATGATAGCTGCAGAAAACAAACAAACATCAAACAAGTGAATTGGGACAAATACCAAGAAATCTTAGAATTGCAAAATCTTGAAAATACCTTTGTGAGCTCAAACAATATTGAAGAAACAATTGAAACATTTCAAAGCAGTTTGATACAAGCAGCAGAGTCGACTATAACAAATAAAACAGAAACGCACACGAAACACAAACACAACCCCTGGTGGAACAATATTTGCAAAGAGGCAAAGAAGCAAATGACAAAAGCAAAAAGACACTATGAAGCAATGTTCACGTTTGAGAATTATCTACACTTACAGAAAACCACGGCCATATTAAAAAAAACAGTAAAGGAAGAAAAATATAAAAGCTGGAAGCAATACCTGGAAAAACTTGATTTTAGACAACCCTCAACAAAGATCTTTAAGTTTATTAAGAAAATGAATGGCTTTTATAATGAACAACCCCAAGTAAACATGCCAATTCAATCAGATGGAAAAGAAATTATAGATAATCACGAAATAGCCAATGAAGGGGCAAGATATCTCAAATCAGTTATAAACAAAGAAGAAATAAACCAGTCAGCTGTAAGAAAAACCCTCTGGAAAATAAAAAGAGCTAGAGACACATCTACTGACGCACCCTACAATCAACCTTTTACTATAAATGAGTTAGAAACTACAATTAAAAACCTACCACTAACAGCACCAGGCAATGACCAAATATATCCTCATTATTTTAAAAAACTTCCTTCAAAATGGATTAAAATGCTTCTTCAAATAATTAACAATTGCTGGGAATCAGGGGAATTCCCAAAAATATGGAAAAAGGGAGTAGCAATCATGTTACCCAAGCCCCATAAAGATCCAACGAAGCTAGAAAATCACAGATTTATAACCTTATTACCTGTAATGGGGAAGCTTTATGAACGATTAATAAAGAATAGAATAAACTGGATTATGGAAACCAACCAATTTCTACCTCCATTCCAATGTGGATTTCGCAAAGGTTTAAGTACCACGGACAATCTTGCATTGCTCCAACGAGATGCCCTATATTCCCTGCAGAACCATAAGATCATGATAACCGTCTTCATGGACATTAAGTCAGCATTTGACGTTATTAACCACAGACAGATTTTGGATGGACTGATTAGCTTGGGAATAAAGGGTCCCCTAATATCAGTCTGTCATGAATATCTAAGAGAAAGAACTGTCCAAGTTAAATCAGGAAATTGCCTTTCCCATATTCATGTAAAATCACAAAGAGGAGTCCCACAGGGCTCAGCACTGGGTCCAGATTTCTATAATGTAAGTCAATACAATAGCCCACTGAATGACGATGAAATAAAGGCCTCAGTATTTGCTGACGATATTTGCTTCTGGCTAATAGGGCAGAAAGAAACAGAAATAATAACAAAACTACAACAAATGATCAATCAGCTGACATTTTGGGCTGAGGATCTAGACTTAGAATTTTCAATCACAAAGACAAAAATGATGGTCTTCACAAATAGACATATAACTAATATCCCAGATTTGATGTTGAAAAATCGAACAATAGAAAGAGTCTCTAAACACTTATATCTGGGATGTTTGATAGATGAAAAGATGACCCTTCAACCAATGGTGGAACATATAAAACAGTCATGCATAAGACGACTTAACATCATGAAAATGCTTTCTAAGAAAACTTGGGGAGCGAATACAGTATTTATGCTTGAGTTCTACTGTAAATACATTAGAGCAAAGATTGATTATGCCTCACTTTTCTACAATATTGCTTCAAAAAGCACGCTAAACAAACTGGAAGTTGTCCAAAATAGCGCGTTAAGAATAGCCTTTGGGGCAAGAAGTACAACGCCCATCTCCTTCTTATTAATTGAAAGTGGAATAGTTGACCTGCAAACCAGAAGAGAACAACAGATGCTGAAGTACCTGAAAAAGATATGGCTAGCCCCATCATCCCACCCATGCAAAGCTCTAATTATTAAAAGAGGACTTACCCATACATTTAACAAAAAACGAAAGCGGAATAAAGAATGGATGATAGAAAAAGCAGAGAGTTTATTGAAAACACAGGATATAATCTTCAATTTTAGTGAGATGTTACACCTGCAAGACCCACCACTAATACCCCCATGGACAAGTAGAAGCATCAAATATCTAACAAACGAATTTGAAAAAGAAGATCCACTTAACTACATCAAATTCAACCATTTAATGGTTACAGAGTATAAAGAACACTTAAAAGTATACACGGACGGATCAAAAAATAATGAGGGTGTAGGAGCTGCTTTTGTCATACCAATATTGAATAAGACAGAGCTATTCAAGCTGGATCCATCACAGTCCATTTTTGAGGCTGAACTTGTCGCTATTATGAAAGCAGGCAGTTACTTAATGTCAATTTCTTCAGAAAAAAACAAGATACTAATTTGTTCTGACTCAAAAAGTGCAATAGAAGCATTGCAATCACCAAAACAAACCTCAAGAGAGATAACAACTACTCAGTTAGTAATGGATGAACTGGCAACATCCACAAATACATCAGTAACCATTATGTGGGTACCTGGACACAAAAACATAAGAGGGAATGAAGAAGCTGATATCGCTGCTAAAAAAGCGATAGTGGCAGGGTTACCAATAAATGGAACAACACCAAAAATAATCGGTACAATTGAAAATATGATCAAAAAAATTAAAATAGAAAGGCTAAGTGAATGGAGAGACAAAAATGGAACATGGTGGGCAAACAACAAAACAAATATTCAGTTTGAAAGAGGTCTATATGAAAAGCTTAACAGAGAAGAAAGCAGTATCATGTTTCGGCTAAGATCCACCCATGCTGGGACCCAAGCATATAAAGCCAAATTCTTGGGTGAAAGTGAAAACTGTGTTAAGTGTGGCAAGATTGAAACTATCCATCACATATTAATTGAATGCCAAAATTGCAGAACAGAAAGAAAAGAAATAATAGAATTTTTAAACAATATAAATAAACCACTCAGTGCAACTGTGTTACTAGGGGACATAAAAGATGACAAGCTGGCAGTCGAGGCAGTCAAGCTCATGACAAAATTTTTGAAGAAGATTGGAAGAGCAACAGCAGTATAAGTAAATCAACCCAAAGAAAGACGTCCTAAGGTCATCAGACAAGAGAGGACGGTTAATCAATCATCATCATCTTAACTCCAGTTGTGAGGTAAGCCTGCTGAAGTCTTCTTCAGATTTGCCATGTCAGCAACGCTAAGTATGTAGTGTAGTGGCTTATTCAGATGATTGTTATGTACGGTATTTGTGCAACAAGTCCTTCTTGCAACCCACATTGCTACAGGCTCGATCACTAACTTAGTGATCTAACAAAATGCACATTCAAACCTACAAGTTCAGACTGTTCAAAATATCTATCAGTTATAGTATGAATGACAATAAGTTTTATGTGAGCCATACCTGTATGCGATTAGCCCCCATGTTTCTTAAGCTGATCACTTGTGGAAAAGCAGATAGAAGAGGCTTAGAGTAGGAGTGACTAGGAGTGTAGTGGAGAGCATATCGGCTAGACATATGCCATGGTGAAATCTACCTTCATGAACCTTTCATGTGCAGCATACTTGGGTAGAGGTATACTTATTTGAATGTTTGTTGACTTTGAACTTTGCCATTTTCATGCACTTGCTCTGACTAAAGTTAACAATCAATTAGCCAAAGTAGGCACTTAGGGGCCTCTGAAAATAGTCTACCTGAATAGGTATTTTGGATCTTCATTCTACCATTTAGCCCAAAACTGCATTGTTTATATTTAAGTATGGTAACTGTTTAAATAAGCATACCTCTACTGTACCATTGCTAGTTTTGGAATAAAAAAAGCAGGAACCTTTATTGTATTTTTTTTTAACCTGTAGGCTACTCTACCAAAATCAGGATAATTACTGACATGGGTAGTACCTGACAAAGTCAGTGACAAGTATCCCACAGCCTGAAATTCTGTGGAGGATAAGCGTTCCTTTATATCTATCATGGCCATGGGTAATTTTGTAGTAGCTTACCAGATGGTTACTCTTCTTAAAGAGATGACAGGCGCACACATCTTTGTGATCAGAGTTTTCACTGTCTTTGTCACCGTGTTTATTGGAATATCAGTACATATTTCGATCACCCATGCATTATTTACTGCTATCACATAACACAGTTTTTCAGGGAAATCTCTTTAGGAAATCCGTACTTCTGTGTTGTGTGATTGTAGAAGGGATTCTCTGGTTTTTTGTCAGCATCTGTTTACCTGATCAAGGGTAAAGCTAACAAAAAAATCCCAAAGTAAAATTACTATCTAGCCTAGTATGCTTGTCATTCTTACCGTGAAAAAAGCTAGTTTTAATCCTCTTTTTTGATTTACCATACGTAGTAGAGAGTAGCTAGTAGATACATGGAATTATATGCTATATATCGTTTTTAAGGACAAAATGAAGCAATCAAAACTTCAACAGTTTTTCAAAAAGCCAGGACCTCCAGATGAGACAGATAAGAGACAAGAAAATCCGAACAAACCCACTGAAGAATTGCACGAGGTGACAGAAGTACAGGCTGGAATAAACCCTGATAGCCGAGCAAACTTGGGCAGTGATAAGAACAGCAAAAACTGTGACCAGGATATGATATCACTAGGTGAAGAAAGCGGCAGCAGTACTGAATCTAGTGAATCTGAAGAGTCTGACTCTGATGACGAATGTGTTGATGAGAGAATGAATGTCAACGCAAAGCCAAAAAAGAAAAAGACACATTACAAGCACAAATTTAACAGTGACTGGCTTTCTGACAAAGACCTGCAGAAATGGATTCGGAAGGATGAGAAGGACAGTACAAGATTTATGTGCCTGGTTTGCAACAAAAGTTACATTGGAGGAAAAACCCATGCTCTTCGACATTCCAAAAATAAATCCCATGTAAAGAACTTTGAGGCAAAGCAGCATACAACTGATCTAGCAAACTTGTGCTCCAGTAACGTTGAATTTAAGAAAAGTGTGATGTTGCAGAAGAGTGTTGAGAATGCAGAGCTGAAGCTCAGCGGCTTTATTGCTGAACACAACCTGCCATTTAGGGTTATGGAACATCTGCCAGGGCTCCTAAAAAATGTGTTCCCTGATTCCGTGATCGCAGGTAAGATTACGTGCGGCCGTGACAAAACACGAAATATCATTGTGAAAAAGTTGGCACCTGATGCAGACCAGGCTCTCTCAGAGAAATTGCAGAAATGCAAGTTTTCAATCTTGTTGGATGAATCGACAGACAAATCTGTTGTTAAATCTATGGCTGTTGTTGCTCGCTTCTGGTGTCCTCAGTTAAAACGTGTTTGCGATCGCTTATTAGGACTTGTCGAGGTGCCATCAGCAACAGCTCAGATAATGAAGGGAGAAGTAGATAAGCTACTCAGCGTCAGAAATATCCCAAAAGAGAACTGCATAGGTTTCGGATGGGATAATGCCTCTGTGAACATGGGGGAGGTAACGGGGCTGAAGGCTCTTGTGAAAATTGACAATCCGTATGTTATTGTTGTAGGCTGTGTGTGCCATAGCCTTGCACTATGCGCGTCTAACGCCTCCAAAGAGATCCCACTAGAATTTGATGAGTTTGTCCGTGATGTATATAACTATATACAGCATTCACCAAAGCGTATTGCAGCATATGCAGAGTTTCAGGGGATAACAGATACGAAAAACCATAGACTGCTGAAAGTCTGTGACGTCCGTTGGCTGTCTCTCGAGTCCGTAGTTATGCGAATTTTAGAACAGTGGAGAGCTCTGAAAGTGTACTTTTACGAGGAATTCAAGGCCATCAAGTCGGCCTCTGCTGAAAAGGTCCTGAAAATGATGGAAAATGTGTACATGAAACTGTACTTGCAGTTCCTGGGCTTCATTTTGCCGCAAGTCAACAAGCTGAACATATTGTTTCAAGCTGAGGGGGTTAGGCTGCACTGCCTTTGCAACGAGGTCTCTACGGTATTTGGGACTATCCTAAGGAACTTCCTACGTCCGGAAGTAGTTGAAAACAAGCCGTTAGGGACCTATGATCCGTCCAACCGAGAGTATTTCTTGCCTCTCGAACGAATCTATGTGGGAGCAAACGTGGAAGCTGAGGTTATCAAGAAAAATATTCCTGCCCCAACAGTGCATGCGTTCAAACTAGTGTGTCTGAAGTTTTTAGTTGGCAATGGAGTTTTATGTCCGCTTTTACTGCAACTCAACCTTTAAGGTTCTGCAGAAAATGAAAGTGATCGACCCGGTTGTGGCTGCCTCTGGCCGAGAGGATTTAGTACCAGTACTAGTCATGTTTCCTAACTTAGTCAACCGACAATCTCTAGAAGAATTGAGCTCTCAGTGGCGATCAATCCCTGCTGAATCAAAGCATTTGCCACCCCAATACTTGAAAAGTCCAGAGGTGTTCTGGGGGAAACTGAACGAGCTTAAAAATGGTCTTGGCTCTTCAAAGTATGCAGAGCTTTGTACATTCATGTTTTCTGTCATGTCCCTTCCATACTCATCGGCCTGTGTCGAACGTATTTTCAGTGCAGTGTCGGTGGTTAAAACGAAGTCTCGAAACCGCCTTGCAGTTGACACCATTTACTCCTTGATTCGGACAAGGGAGCATATTCGCGATCATGGTACTTGTGTCTCCTGGAACCCTCAGGAAAAAAAGAAAGGGTCTGAAGAACAGGCAATTGTTGAAGTAGAAGATGATCAACAGGAGGAAATTGAGTCTCTGCTAAGAGATATTGAAGACGTGATGATCTCGTGATAATTCCTAAGAAGTTTTAGTTTTTAAAAGAAGTGAATATCTTGTTTTTCTGTTCATTCCTACTTTTGTATCCGATGATCTAACATAAAGAAAGATAAATAACGCCGTAAAATGGGCCGTAATTTTAATATGAGCTCATTCCGAGCTCCACAACTCAACAACCCCTTTCTCGATTAGAGCCAGGCCCATAGACATAACATATGTCCTCCATGGACAAAGCATATTTGAAGTTTTTGTTTTGGTTATCTGCGGTTTCTTCCGCTTCACTCTGCTTAAAATTGCTATCCTTTTGGTTATCACTTAGGTTAGGCTACTGCCGCTTTCCGTAAGCGTTGTTCAAATTGGTTAAATAAGACGAATAAGGGATTTTCGGAAGAGACATCTCTGGGTCCGTGGTTCGTGGATCCAGTGGAATTTCTTCGCGACTCAACCGCTTTTCCTTTGTGGCAGATTTTGCGTGACTTTCCAGCTCTGAGTTACCTTCATTTGGCAGAACTAATTTACCTCAATAGGCACATTTTGGCTCTTTGGCTACTGAGCACGCTCTAGAGCCAAGCTCTATTCCAGAAAACACGAAGGTGCGGAAAAATAAGGTTAGAAAAGAAAATGGGAGCCATCGGGAAGAGAGAGAAAAATAAGCGAAAAGAACGATATTGTATAGATTCGTACAGTAGCGCGAAAGAAGATAGCGTGTTGTGCGAAGCGCAACACGCGAAAAAAAATTTTTTGCGTCTGGTACATTTTTTCCCGGGAAGTACATTTTTAGACCTATGTCTAGTACAATTCAAAAAATCAATATCGCAACACTGGATGAAACTCCAAACGATTAAAAAACTCCAAACTCCATTGTTTAAATTAAAATTCAATTTCTGATAGTATTTACTAAGTCAACAAACCATAATAGACAAGTTGATTTATTTATATAACCATTTTCTAAATGGAGCTCGGGAAGATTATTTGCTTTCCAGAGTTGAGCGGCTTTTACTGATTAGTCAAACAAATGGTAAAAACAACCCTCAAGATGGGAAAAATGAAAAATTGTATATGTTTGTTTTGTATTTTAGCCTCTTTAACATACAATTTAACATAAATAACCCCCAAGACGCGAAAACTGAAAAAAATTGTATATGTTTGTTTTGTATTTTAGCCTCTTTAACATACAATCCTGATGATTTATACTTGATTTCGGTGACCTTTCTATTTCTTTAAAATTAAAAAGAATTGTTGTTAACAAATGGTCTGCGAAGGTTATCTGCTGATAACGGTCGATGTGCATTTGATCGAAAACCCCAGAATTTTTGTCATTGTTTTTCACTGTCTAATAAAAGGGTTTATCTCTATTTGAACTGCTATTTGTATTAGGTAAAAACAATTTGCAGGGATATCAGCAATATTCCTAGCAACAAACCTCCCTCCCCTGCATTTTTCCCTACTCACCCCTTGCGATCTAAAAGTGATCTGATCGAAATATCGGAATAGTCATTTTTCTTCAACATAGTCGACAAGCTCGAAGCCTTTTGGAAAACAGAAAACTTACCTGAGTAAATCAAAAGACGGTATATGCACCTGATTTTTGAAATTATTCATATATAAAACAGAATTCATGCTTGGGTGAGTCCTATATCATTATTGCACCGTTCTTCCGATTGCCAAGAAACTTCGAGAAGTATTTAAGCTCTCTCTTACGTGTACAGTAAACTGAACATTTAATTCTGATGTCCCCTTCCCCAATTCATAGTTATAAATCCACTTGATTCTCCAGCACGCCTCGAATTTTTAACTTGACCCTTTAAACGACTCCCAAAATATTGTGAACTAGCTTAGACGGCTCTCCTTGCTGCGATATTAAAAGGAAACAAAATACCTCCCCGCCCCCGGAACATTTTTCTGCTGAAGTTCTATTCTTGAGGAAAACAACTTCCCTAGAAAAATTGCCCCCAAGGAGGATTCTCTATTGAGAATTCTCAGACATGAACAATCCAACCTTCCTTCCCTACGGAAAATTCTTCCCTCGTATTAGGAACGCTGGGCATTTTAATTATTTTCCTTTATTAGGGAGTTGAGTGGATAAATCCAAGCGTTCAATAAAGAGAAAAAAACATGATAATGTACAAAATAGAAAAAAAATAGTAGCTCCCCTTAATAAATCTCCAAAAGCAAACGCAAATCGAAAGTCTGATAAAAGACACTAGTTTAGCCCTTTCCTTTAGCAGGTTTGGTAATTCCAATCATGTTGTGATATTCAATATGAATGTTGTTTGAGTTACCGCAACCAAGCATGTCCATGCTAAACCAACTTCAAGATGATATACGTCTACAGAAGATATAACATTTTAGAAAAGTCCAGCTGAAATCAATCTACTAAGATATATGTCATGTTTTGAGTCAGATACAATGTATTTACTGGTGACAAGCTTATGACTTTTGTGAATAGGAAGTAAGCATTTTCATACAATAGACACATCTCTTTGATTGACAGTTCGGTCAAAATGAAAATGCTCATTGTGAAATAGTCAGTATCATATTTTAAGTATAGCTGGCCATTAGGTCAAATAAAAATGCTCATTGTGAAATAGTCAGTATCATATTTTAAGTATAGCTGGCCATTAGGTCAAAATGAAAATGCTCATTGTGAAAAAGTCAGTATTATATTTTAAGTATAGCTGGCCATTAGGTCAAAATGAAAATGCTCATTGTGAGATAGTCTGTCTTACATTTTAACTATTTGTATAGAATTCATAATGGACTAACATTTTATAATGAATCGCATTTTAATGCTGATTTTAAATATATACATTTCGCCAAATTTAGTCTTACTCATCAAAAGTTACGAGCCTGAGAAAATTTGCATTATTTTAGAAAATAGGAGGAAACAACCCCTAAAAATCATAGAATCTTAACGGAAATCACAAGATCAGATTCAGCGTATCATTGAACCCTATAGTAGAAGTTTCAACTCCTATCTACAAAAATGTGGAATTTTGTATTTTGTGCCAGAAGGCAGATCACGGATGCCTGTTTATTTGTTTTTTGTTTTCCCCAGGGGTGATCGTATCGACCTAGTGGTCCTAGAATCTTGTGAGAGGGCTCATTCTAACGGAAATGAAAAGTTCGAACGCCCTTTTTAAGTGACCAAAAAAAAGGAGGGCCCCTAGGCCCCCTCCCCCGCTAATTATTTTTCAAAAGTCACCGGATCAAAATTCTGAGATAGCCATTTTATTCAGACTAATCAAAAACCTTATAACTATGTCTTTGGGGACGACTTACTCCCCCAGAGTCCCCGTGGGAGGGGCTACAAGTTACAAGCTTTGACCAGTACTTACATATAGTAATTACACATAGTAATTATTATTTAGAAGTGTACAAACGTTTTCAGGGGAATTTTTTTGTTGGGGGAGGGGTTGAGAAGAGGCGGATATGTTGGAGGAACTTTCTTTGGAGGAATTTGTCATAGAGGAAGAAAATTTCCATGAAGAGAGCGCAGGATTTTCTGGTTTATTAAAAAAAAAAAAAAACAATGAAAAAAAATGAATATGAAAAGGTTTTTTCAACTGAAAGTAAGGAGCAGCATTAAAACTTGAAACGAACAGAAATTATTACGCATATGATGGGCTCACCTCCTCCTAATACCTCGCTCTTTACGCTAAAGTATTTTTAGTAATTTCAACTACGGCTTTTGTGATACAGGGGTCATTCTTAAGAAATGGGGACAAAATTTA
Organism: Artemia franciscana; assembly: GCF_032884065.1. Lineage (NCBI taxonomy): Eukaryota > Metazoa > Arthropoda > Branchiopoda > Anostraca > Artemiidae > Artemia > Artemia franciscana. The sequence goes on from NC_088864.1 coordinate 51,668,119, forward strand.
AGCTTTAGTCTTAAGAGCGAGGTACTGACGAGGAGTTGAACCCCCTCATATACGTAATAAAAACATGAGAATACAGAAGTTCGTTAGGTAAGCTAATTTGTAAGTTACGAATATCTTTTGCTAATAAAAACATTCGTAAAAAAATAAAAGTTCTAGTTGCCTTTTTAAGTAGCCAAAAAATCGGAGGTCAACTAGGCCTCCTCCTCCGCTGCTTTTTTTCTCAAAATCATTCGATCAAAACTATGAGAAAGCCATTTAGCCAAAAAATATAAATAGATTCGGTGCTCTCAGACTCGGTGCAAAAGAGTTAAGTCATGACAAGGCTTAGAAACGAGCTGTCTTGATTTTGTACAAAAGCCGGACTTAACCCTCCCCTCTCAGAACCTAACTTTTTCAGAAATTGATCCTGATAATAAATATGAGGATTTAGCACTTTGAAGAAAACTGAAAAATGGGTAGAAGTGAAATCTGTAAGAACGAAGGCCTCACGATAAAGTGTAGAATAAATAACCCTCACGAGTGCAAACTAATTGGCAGAAACGTAGGCATGTTGCACCTTGTTTAAACAGGAATAACAAAGGGAAAGCGAATCTCAGTGCAAGAACCAGGCAAATCGTGAGTGGTTACGAAAGCAAGTCAAGTCCTGAATATGTGTAAAAGCAATTTAAATTTTAATGAGGCAGTGTACTAATGAACAAAGTCGTGATTCAGTGTAGAAACTATTTATTTTCTGATTCAGTGTCAAAGCGAGCCCTGATTCTGATTCAGTGTTACATGAATTATTTTAAGAAATAAAAAAAATAATAAAAACCAAAAAGATGGAATGAATGTGCAGAAATGAGGTAAGTCCTGACACATAAACCCCTTACGAATCGTAGGAAACGAGCTAAATCATACTTCGGTTTAAAAACAATTTAAGTCCAAGCTTTAGAACTTTGATTACACGGATTAAATAAATACCATGAGCGAAGTCCTGTCTTAATATTAAAAAAGATAAAACCTAGCTATGGGCTGACTCAGTCAAAACTCGGCAAAATGATGACTGTAGAATAAACGAAGTTCTGACTCGGTACAGAAATTAGCGAAGTCATTGTTCAGAGCAAAAGCGAGCAAGGTCCTGACTCAGTGCAAAAACAAGCCAAGTCCTCACTAGGTGCAAAAACGAGCTAAATCCTGATTCAGTAAGAAAAAAACGAGCTGAGTCCTAAATCTGATTAAAAGAACAATCCATGTCCTGAATCGGTGCAAAAACCAGCTAGGTCTCAGTTCAGCCCGAAAATGAGCTAAATTCTTACGTGTTGAAAAAAGGCTTATTCATTACTTGATATACAAAGACCATTATCATGGTATATAAAGACCATTATCAACTAATAAATCCTTTGTTTTTACACCAGGCACTTTGCATTTTGTGTGCTATGAAAATCATTGTTGTACTCCAATTATTATTCAAGTGAATATTTTCATTACACATTCCTTGAAAGTCACAGGGTACTGGATAAAGGCTTGTTACATCCTTCCCTTTAAAAAAAAAATTATAGGCTAACCTTTAGATACTTTTGGAATTACAAGTAATCGTTTCTAAAATAAAATTATTTTACCAGCTAGACATTTGGCTAGTTTTTGCAGGAAATTCTTCAAGCTCTCATCAGAAACATCTTCTTCAGCGAATTGAAATTCCGACATGAAGGGACCAGGAATGCCAGGGAGAGGTAATCCTGCACTATCAGGAGTGTCACCCTAGAATTTAAGCCAGTAAAAAAGAATTGAAGAAAATAATAAAGAGGAAATTATCAAATTTACGATTCAAATTAATGTACTCCGTCCCAATTAATGTATTATTTGTACATTAATCAATTTATGTACAATTATTCAATATATTTGTAAGTAAACAAATATAAATTTGTTTGCTTTAATTTTCCTAGGATGTACAGCACAATCTGAAAATTACGAGATCCAAAGTCCCAAGCAACATTAGAGTAAAGACAAAATCATTTGCGAGGGTTGGAGGCGGGACCTACCAATCCGTGCGGGACAATTGCACGGAGGTGGCAAGAAGTCCACCAGGTGGGGTTTTGTTAGCCGGAAGTCGGGGAATCTAGCTGATTGGTATCAGCGGTTCCAAGTAGAAAAAAAAATATTGGTTTACCCAAAAAAGGGGCCCCAAAAAAAAGACAAGCACCTTTTTTGTCTGAATAGCTTGCGTTGCTTCCTTGGCCACTAGAATCCCAAAATCTCAAAAGTAAACAGACTTATGTATAAGTCAGTTTTAGGTCCAAGGTGACCGCAATTTAAAGAAAACGGACGATGACAATTGTTCATCCAAAAGATGGCAAAAAGAATTCTTCAAAGGGGTTGAAACTTATACCCATATTTTCAGGGTCAAGGGAACTCAAACCAAAAAAAAAAAAAAAAAAAAAATGGTTTACCCAATCAAGATGCAAGAAAAGGGGCAAAGAATCTTTTTTTAAAAGAGTTGAAGCTTATATCTGTAATTCCCTGTGTCAAGGAGCTTCGACCATCAAAAAACATTCCGTAAAAATTGGGAGAAATGCTGAAAATAGAGTTCAAGTTAGGATAAACTGGTATATCGATCAATCCAGATCGAAAGATTCGTAACACACAAATATGGGTCCCAAAATTATGTTTCTCTGACCAGCTTGAATATTGTCAAAACGGCGCAACAGCAAGATCTAAGGAACGAATGACAGAGTCAAGTTTAAACTTTCAAAGCATGTTCTGGGGGATGTTGTACTAACTAAAGGACACTCTTTGCACCCTACTACAACAACTATGACTACCAGTACTACAACTTCTACTATGACTAGTACTATTACAGCTACTAATACTATGACTAATGTGACTACTACGGCTACTATTAATACAATACTACCACTACGACTACTGCCACGACTACAGCAACTACAACACCAGGAAATTTTGAGCTACATCCAGACACACTAAGCGTATAAAGGTGGCAAAAAAAAAAAAAAAAAACACCAGCAATATCTCAGGAACGACTAAGGGTATCAAGTTTCAATTTTAACATCATGTTAAGGGAGATTCTAAACACAAATCTAAAGACCTTGCACAACTAAATCAAAGATGCCTCATCCTCCCCATCATATCTCCGAGAGGGCTTAGGGCAAAAGTTGAAACTCCCCGGTTATGATGAGGGGAATATTGAACTAACCACAAGAAACATGTGTATCTGGTTTGTCAAAAGAGCGTATTTGCAAAATCTCAGAAATGGCTAGAGTTAAAAACTTTCTGAATGGTATTAAATGGAAACTTTCAGGGCACGTTGAAAGAAACCGGTGGACATGTATTAATTAAGGTTGTCGAAATGACATGAACTAGTTAACAGTACTATGTTGAAACTTTCAGGGAGCATTGAGGAAAATGTAAAACTAAACTAAAGAGGCTATGCGGATCCAGATTGTCAAAATCCCGTCTGTGCATTATCTCAGGAACATCTAAGGATGTTAAGCTGAAGCTTTCATAGAAAGTTGAAGGTTTTTCTTTTTTTACTATGCAGGAGTTTTTAGCGTATATGCAAATATTTCAAAAACGGCAAAGGGTATAAAGTTGAAACTTTAAGGAGATGCAGATAGGATTTTGAACAATATCAAAAGACTATGTGCATCCAGGTTGTCAAATAAACGTATCAGCTAATTCCCCAAGAACAGCTAACGGTACTAATCCAAAACTCTCAAGGAATGCTGCGAGGATGTTGAACTAAATCAAAAGATGTTATATGGATCCAAATAGTCAAAAACACACATCTGCAAAATTTTCGGAGCAGATATATCTATTTAGTTGAAACTTTCAGGGCATATTGAACTAAATCAAAAGACACTATGTGCATCCCCACCTCCAAAATGGCAAACCTGTAATGCTTCAAGTTGAAGGTGGATATGGAGATGAATCAAATGCTCTGTGAGCTTCCAAGTTGTCAATAACACGTATGTACAACATCTTAGGAACAGCTAAGGATAGATACTAAGTTGAAACTTTTGGAGAATGTTATGGGAGATGTTGAACTAAATCAAAATATACTAAATTCACAGCAGTTGTCAAAATAACATTCGTGCATCCAGGCTATCAAAAGGATTTATCTGCAATGTCTCTGGACTTCTGATGGTATTAAGTTGAAAATTTCAAGGAATGGTAAGAAGGGTGCTGAATTATATAGTAGTCAGGAAGGTGCACTACGTTTAACAAGGTCGTAAGGAAGACGCATTTGCATTATGAAGAATGGCTCAGAAAGGACTAAGGCCCAGCTCCCACGGGGCAACTGTTTTGAGACTAGAATTGCTAATCGATTACATACGCAACTGTTTTGTGTCTACAGCCTTAAATTAGGGTGGGGGCCCACCCACGGGACAGGCCAGACGCGATGGTTTCCAATAAGTCTAAAACCGGTTCCGTATGAGCGTCCAGCCGTGGTCAAAGTTGCATTTCAGAGTTGGCCCAGGCATTTTCGGCAGCTACCGCGTTGATATTTTCCAATTATTTTAGTTCTCAACTCTCAGACCAGGAATTAAACGTGAAATTCGTAAAAACAGAGAAGCATGAAGAGCTGTATAACTATAAACTTCCTGTAAATGTACCATTCTGTAAACACGATAAATTCTCTATGTGTTTGAGACAGTTCTTTTGTTGCTAAGAACAGACGAGACTTTGCTTTCTTTTCCAAGCAGAGATGAACCTAATACTCATTCTGAACCCTGCGAAACCTGCGGTAATCATAGTAATAAATTAAAGTCACATATATTGATTTCCTCACCGGAACTCAATATAGTTAACAACACTGCACTGCTCAATTAGATAAGCTCAACTCATCCACAACCACTCGCGTCCATGGACAGAAACATGTTTCATTTTGGTTGTAAACTGGTCGTTAACTAGTTGCAGATGAGACGAGTTTCCTACTGTTGTCTTGAAACTGTCGCCCCATGGGCATTGGGCATACGGGTATAAAGTTGAAATTTCAGAGAATATCGAGAGGGATATTGAAATAAAACAAAAGACACAAAGGGTATCATGGTTGTCAAAATGGCTAATATACAATAACTGAGTAGCTAGGGGTTTTATGTTTAAATTTTAAGGAAAAGGTTGAGGAGAAAATCGAATTAAATCACAAGAACCTATGTGCATCCAAGTAGTCAAAAGGGCACATCTACAATATCTTAGTAATCTCTAAGGGTATTAAGTTGAAACCTTTCAATTAATGGTGGAGAGGGTGTCGAACAAAATCAAAATATACTATATACATTCAAATAGTCGAAAAGGCACGTATGCAAAATATCAGGAACGGCTAAGAGTATTTGGTAGACGCTTTCAAAGGATGCTAGGGGAAGATGTTGAACTAAATCAAAAGACACTATGTGCATACATTTCGTCAAAATAATGTACCTGCAATAAAACAACAACTGCTAAAAGTATTAGGCTGAAACCTTCTGTGCATGTTGAGATGAATCCCAAACACATTGAAGGGTTCGGACAGGACGGTTCGTTTCAAATTATAGGCTCTGTCCTATTTTTATAGGATTTCCCGGGCCCAAATATAGGCCAAATATAGGATTTAGAACTCTTCAGGATCAGATCTGTGGTAGATGGCGTGGGATGCCTCGTCACAAAAATTACCAAGTTTCACCCCGATCCCTCCAATCTAAGCGTTTTCCATGATTTTATGTTCCCCCGATGTCACCAGATCAGGGCGGGATTTAAAATAAGAGCTTTGAGACACGATATCCTTCTAAATATCAAATTCCATTGAGATCCGACCACCCGTTCGTAAGTTAAAAATACCTCATTTTTTCTAATTTTTCAGAACCAACCCCCCCCCCCCCTCAAACTACCCCAAAAAGAGCGGATCCGTTCTGGTTATGTCAATCATGTATCTAGGGCTTGTGCTTATTTTTCCCACCAAGTTTCAGCCCAATCCTTCCAATCTAAGCGTTTTCCATTATTTTAGGTCACCCCAAACTCCCCCCAATGTCACCAGATCCGGTCAAAATTTAAAATAAGAGCTTTGAGACACGACATCCTTCCAAACATCAAATTTCCTTAAGATCTGATCAACCGTCTGCCAAATTTCATCGTCCCAGCTTACCTGGAAGTGCCTAAAGTAGCAAAACCAGGACCGACAGACAGACAGACCGACAAAATTTGCGATTCCTACATGTCACTTGGTTAATACCAAGTGCCATAAAACACTATGCTACAATGAGATTAACCGAACAGACGGACCAAAGGATGATGAGACGATAAACGATAAAACGCTTATTCCGACAATCTTCCATGCAGGAGGGCCAACTTTGCACTTATATCAGGGACATCAAACTTTCGAATTATCTTACCATTGCTATACTAAGGGGGGAGATAAAGTAAAAATTTACAATATCTGAAATAAAGTCTCAATCTGACTGACATCATTTTTCTTTTGAAGGGAATAAAAGACCAGATAAATAAAGGACAGATTGATCACAGAATGTAGCATATAGCCTACCCAGTGCACGTCTATTATACTTCCCTCAATTAGCAACTATCTTAGAATAACCATTTGAATAACTGGGCGGCATTCACATCAGCCAGCCAGCGTTCAACCAGGAAACACGTAAGTAGCAAGAACTCCAGTCTCATTAAGCAGAGACTGCTAGCCTATATACTGATCTTCGCTTATTTTGGACAGGCACAACATGACAAAAAACGAAACATAGGCTACTAAGTCAACACAACAGCATAGCCCAGGCAGAAGAAGCTTACTAAGCCCAACACAAAGCATTAGTTAAGTTCAAAAAGCTCAACAGTTGTTATTACTTATCGATCTACACCAAAAGAAAGAAAATTGCAAACCATGAGCAATGTTCTTAGTGCTCTTCAGCTGAAATAAAGGAATAATAAGATTTTAGCCAAAATATAGGCATTTTATAGGAGTCCATTAAAATATAGGAATTTATAGGCGAGTCCGAACACTGACATTGCGTGCAAACAGATTGTCAAAAGACAGTATCCGCAATATCTCATGAACGGCTTTGGATATCAAGTTGAACTTTCAGGGAACAATCAGAGAGTATACTAAATTCAACCATAAGATACTACCTGCATCTAGGTTGAAAAAAGGGCATATCTACAATATCTCAGCAACTTTTTAGGGTATTAAGGTGAGACTTTCAGGGAATTGTACGAAGGGTGCTGATCAAAATCAAAACACCCTATGTGTATCAAGGTTGCAAACAAGGCTAATCGGCAGTATCTCAGGAAGTTCCATGCATGTCAAGTAGAAATTTCAGGGAATGCACAAACGTCGTAGAAAAAAGTCAAAAGAAGCTGTGCGCATCAAGGTCATAAAAAAAACACATTTGTAATTTTTCAACAACAAAAAACAGTATAAAGTAGGAATTATCAGAAAATATTGAACTAAATAAGGAGACGTTGGGTGCATTATGACTGTCAATATGGCTATGCAATAACTCAGGAATATTTAAGGGTACTGAGTTGAAACTTTTCCAGAAAGTTGAGAGAAATGTTAAACTAAATCAAAATACACTCTGTTTGGGTTATGAAAAGGGCGTATCTGAAAAAAAAAACAAAAAAAACAAACACTAACGACTAAATGAATTAAATTAAAAAGGGAATACCGATGGGGATACTGAACTAAATCTGTGAACTGTCTCCATCCAGGGTGTCGAAATCTGAAATATGACAGGAACGGCTAAGATATTGAGTTGAAACTTTTTGTAAATGTTGAAGGGGATGTTGAACTGAAGCAAATGACACTATCTGCATCCAGGATGTCAAAAGAGGACGTCTTCAATAGTTCATATACGGACAATGGTATAAATTAACCCCTTAAGGGACCTAGCTGAAACTGTGAGGGAATATTGGAAGCGGAGGACAAGTGGATTCTAATTTTGATTTGTTGACCCAAGGGAGCACATCAGCGACAAAGAATGTTTGAAAAAAATTGGTTGTATTTATTCTTAGTGTGAAATGTTCTCTTTTTGATCTCATTAAAATTTCAGGCTGTGAAGACAGTATTTAAAACTGTATTACCAAATATTTTGATCCCGCTCGGCACAAACAAGCGTAATATCATCAGCAATTGCAAATAAATCCACATTTTGTTCAATATATATTGAGTTAAGATACTGCAATTCATCTGGGTGACATATATTGCAACAAATGGACCTTGGAGCATCTCTTATAGCCCAAAATAAGGCATTGGCATATACAATGTAAAGCAAAGGAACAAGGATAGACCCTTGTGGAATTCCAAAGTCTACTTTGGCCTTAATATCAGACCCTGGATAAAAAAAATAAACCGGCCGAAGATAAGATTGCAACCACTCTAATGCTTCTCCCCGAGCACCAAAATGCGAATGACCAAAATTTCAAGAAGAATAACTTGAAACAAACTGTCATAAGCTTTTCTCACATCCATAAGAATGGTGCTGGCGTTTTCTTCAAGTCTAAATCATTATTTACAATATTGAGAAGGCTAATATAAGCCTGTTCAGTAAAACGTTTTGGACGAAATCCTAACTGGTACACATGAAAAACTTTCTTCGCTGCAAATAAATCTGCCAAACGAGACTAGAATGGTCTTTCACAATCATTGAAAATGTAGAAAGAAGAGAAATAGGCCAGTAATTTGAAGAATCGCTCTTGCTACTACCTTTGTGGATGACAAGTATACGCACAAACTTCAGTGCCTGACAGGAAACTCTACGTCCAAACGACCTATTAATTAGCTTTGTTAGTGGAGTCACTTTCGCTGGCAGAGTAGACTTGACTACTCGACTGGGTACTAAATCAGGTCCTGATGAAGATTATCCATTTAAATTAGAAACTATCCGAGAAGCCTTTGTTTCAGTTACTCGTACAAGCATAAAAGATTAGTCGCAAGAAGGATCCAAATTTCTAGCAAAATCACTATTAGATCTTGATTCAGATACAGAATTAGCAGTCAAATGACCAATTGAGTTAAAATAAGATGTAAATTCCCGTTTTATTTCTTCCTCTTTATAATATCCTTTCCGTATAGCTTGGGCTTCGTTGGTAATCATCCAGGTTTTTATTATATCTTTCCCACACTCTGAAAATCTTCTACGATAATAATCTATTTTAACCCATGTTGCTGACTTAAATATATTTCAATACTCTTTCAAACGATGATGCCACTCAGGAGTAAGATGATTTTTGCAAGAAACTTTCCAAAGATAAGCTTTTCGCTTAGCACAATTTACTAATCCAGGAGTCATCCACCGACAATAAGGGGTCGACCTCTTGGAATCATTTTTCTTCTGGTCATGTAGACATGTCTCAACGAAAGTGTCCTTGATCACCCATAAAATTTTTCAAACACATCGTTTATAGGGATATTAAAATCATCTATAGATTCCCCTGAACTTCCAATAGTTTTGACCTTAGGTTTGAGAGTTGCTCTTCTTTTGTGAGAAAATACTGCCTTTGAACAAATGATTTAGAAGGACGGGGATTCAGCACATCAAACTTAGAGCCTACAGGAAAATGGTCTGATATATCTAAAATAATTAAAGCACTATTTTAAGAAGAAAGAGAGGAAAACATGTTATCAATTAAAGCGGCGGACGACATGGTGATACTTGTTGGGATCAAAATTGAAGGCAATAAACCACAAGAACTATTAGCAGATAAAAAATCAATAGTCATTGATGGATTTGTATCTAATAAGTTAATATTAAAATCACCCATAAATATAATGTCGAAATTCACACTATGAACTTTTTCCAATACACCCGTAAGGATATCAATGAAAAAACAAAAGGGTCCATCAGGGGGGCGATAAACCTTTGCAAATAGAATAGTTTCCTGATTAATTAGTAATTCATTACAAAGCGACTCAAATACTCCTTCACGACTAACAGAATGATCTTTACGAACCAAATATATATAATCATTAGCAATGTAAAATACCTCCCTTAGACATTTTCAATCGTTTAACCCGGAATATAAACCAATGAATCATTAATGTCTTTTAAAAGTGTTTCACACAATTCGGTTACTTTAGAGGATGAAAGCGACTCAAAAAGAATGAATTTGAATTCATAAATAGACGAACAAGGGCCTGTGTAACTGAGAGCTCACCGACCCCAACTTGGTCTTCAAATGCATTCACCAAGGGATCATATCTTCCGCACAGACGCTTCACCTGGTGACTTCACTAGTATGTTACTGCGGTCAGTCCATATACGTTTGACGCCAAACCCTTGTGGGATTGAACAAATCACGACGTCGCTTTGTAAGAAATTCCGACACAAAAATACCCGAGCCAGCTAATTTAGAGTTCTGTGAGAAAACTTTTCGAGCAACTTATGTGCTAGCAAATTGCACAAGTACTGGGGCAAATTTGTGACTAGCAGTATGAGCCTCACTCATTCTAAACCGGTAAACACTTGATAATTCGCCAGAAGACATACCGGTAACACCCGTCAGTGTTGATAGGACGTTTGTATCGTCAAGCTTGACTTCGATTTTTTCAATTCAATTCTCCAGATTAAGTGTTTGCATTCTACACGCTTTCAGCTCTCGTTCAGTACGGTCTAAGATGGGATTGAACTCCAGTGACACAGAATTGTACAATTCATTAATTATAGTTTCTGCCAGATTGTGCTCTCGTGTCACACTTTGCAGAAACCTGACGAAATATCTCTGAAACAATAGATTTTCCAGTTTTCTCTAACTCCTGTTCTGTAGCGGATATTCGTGTAATCAAATCCTTTGCTCACTTGGCACAAAGCCACACTCAGGTAAATCAGTATTCATCCAATTGTTTTGTTTAATGCAATTCAATCTTTACACTTTCATAATAGTTTGTCCTTACAACTTGAAACAAATAATCCGATTATTTTAGCTTTTGTTCACGCTTCATGAACACAGTAACATCAGAAAAAGGTTATTTTTGTTCGTCAGTATTATTATTGACAATGCAATTATGAATTCGTTATTGTCACTGTGTTTACTGCAACGAAACTATTATCCTTTGCCAACTCATGATAGGTTTAAATTCAAAAATTATAGGTCTTAACACCATGGACTCTGAATCAATACTGAATTTACTCACAGAAGTCTCAGTAATTCTGGATTTATTTACTTTTCAAAAGAGAAAACGTTTAAAACCTTTTTTTTTCAGTGAAGCGGAAATAACATGCCTTTAGGAGGCTTGGGGAGCGTTACCTACTCTTATTTATGGTAATTTCTGTTCGTATTAAGTTCGACTTGATTGGTCATTGCAACTGAACAAACGTATTTGGTTAGGTCTTATTCATTCATTGACAGCGATTGTTGCTCGTTTTTAGTTTCAAGAAGAATCGTTTGACATTATTTCTGCTAGTCTTTGGCTTAATACAGCTCTTTACTTTTCTATGAAAAAACTATCTTTTTGAAAAACGTTTCTTAATTCAGTTTAAGTTGGTTTAACAAATATTTTGTTTTGATTGAGGTTCCCTTAATTCTGAAATCTTAATTTTGAAGCAGATCAGCATAAACAAAATCAAATTTCTTGATCTATGGATCAATACAAACAATTTGTCTTCCAAAATTGATTGTCATCGTTAAAGTCCTCTTAATTTAGAAACCCATCACACGCCAGAAACAAATTTGGGACTATTTTTGGGCGTAGCGAACCAACACAAGCAAAATTAGTTTCATATTTGTTTTCTACAATAGGGGTTCACTCACCTGGGGATAGGAAACAAGATGGATGCATAGAGCTTTTTTGACTTACATTGCTATTTCACAGTAAATAGATTCTCATCCGAAAGAGGATGAAAGTGCCAAAACGTTTAGGCAGATTTGCAACAAAATCGGTTTAGCCTTCTTCTTCTCCCAAGTTAAAATTCAAGGTGAGCATGGTTTCACACTCAAAAACAAATCCTTAGAAGTTCCAACTTAATCTCCCAAGCCGTTCCCATAATTCTGAAAAATACTTTTTTGATCACAGGGCATCTCATAATGAGTTTTGATTTACCTCAGTACTTAACCGTAAATAGATTTTAAGTGCAATAGCAAGGAATAGTACAAAAATGTTTAGGCTTGCTAGAGACAAAACACATTTAGCGCCTATCCCTGACATAAAATTTGAAGTCCCCTTGCCTCCTCCTTTCATATAATTTTTTTCTAAAAACCTCGGCTCCATCCCACTAGATGTTCCCAGGATATTGCAGATAATATATTTTGACAGACTTTATTAACTTTTAATTTAATTTAGTGCAACATTCTACACCAAGCCCTGATGAAACGTTTACTTCCACAGCCCACAACACTCCTTGAAAATGTATACCTGATACCCCAAGCCACTCCCGAGCTATTGCAAATGCACCATTTCGATCAGTATCTTTTGATTTACCTCACTACTTAACCTTAAATAAATTTTAAGTGCCATAGTACAATAGGAGCTAATAGCAAAACATATTTTGGTGATTCGAAGACGATGTTATTTGCCCTTTTCCCTTCTCCTCAATATAAGATTTGTTCCCCTCCCCCTTTGCCCATCTTCTCCATTCCTATCCCAAACAATATCCTAATTCTCTCCCCCAAATAAAAATATTATGTTCACTTGACTTTTTCCAACCCGCAAAATTTTCAACTGAGTCCCCCAAGCCATTCTGAGCTGTTGTAGATAACCGTGATATGAAAACTGTGATACTCGCAGGATCTTTTGACTCACTCAGGTGTGTGTGACGTTTTCAGAGTCAGCCCATGGGATGGTAATATTTGTCTAGCAACCTATCCTAAGAGCTTCTAGCTAATCGCACAACTAAGATCAAATATACATGCCCTTTCTATCAGTGAACTATTGGTGTTCTAAATAATTAAGCATCGCTCCCCAGGCCGTAGGGGTAACTTCGACACCGAAGGAATATATATTAGAACTTTGGAGACTTCTGAGTAAAATGACTATCTCAAGATTTTTATCTGGTCTAATCAGGGCTAAGACTGAGGGGTCAGGTAGAAGAGAAGGACAGAGAGCCAGGCTGGTTGCCCCATCATCACTTTTAGCCCTTAAGAAAGGTACTATAATTTTTATCAATTATATACAAAGTAGACGGGAAAAAGATTTTAAGCCTTTTCTAGTCCAATCATACTTCATTGGGGTTTCCAATTCTTTCCCAAATACTTAGAGAGACAATAGAGTCGAATTTTTTCCTATCAAAATCTGAGCATAAATAGACATAAAAGAAATCTATAGCAACGGCGAAATAAAGAAAAAAACTAGCATATTATGAATAAATGAAACAGAATAAACTTGAAATTAAAAATGATAATTTAAGGCACTTATTAGGTATCTGAACGTTAATTAAGAATCGGACCGGAAATCAAGAAAAATTAATCACTATTCATGAAATTAGTGCCATTTACAGTTCTTTAGCTTGTTTTGCCAATTTAACTTGATTGGATTGTTACGAAATTCATCTTTAAAAATAGTTGTTTTATTTTTTTACTCATATAATAAATAATTTGATATCAAAAACATTTCTAAACAATTGTTCACAATTTTTTTTTTAATATCTTAACAATACGCACTTTTTTTATGTATTTTTAAATGTTGCCTAGACCAGCTTGAATGTGTCTTAGCTACCACCGTGATTAATCAATATAATAAAGTGCACAGCATCTCACCTCAAAGCGTATCAACTTTGTAACTTCCTGATAAACAAAATCCCCGAGAGTATAACCGAACAGCCAAGGAATGAAGCCTCTATAAAGGCCGAGGAAGCCATCGCGCTGGTAAATATACTTTGCTGCAAAATAAAATGACTACCAGTTAGGAATTGTTGCCTACCAATGTGGAAACTTTGTAAATTCTGTAAATTCTGATATTTTAATACATAGCTATGAAACTAAAAATGCTGATAAATTTTTTCGGTCACATAGAAGTGGAACCAAGACTGGTTTCCCTAGATTTTCAGAGCCGCGTGTATTTAACTCCATTCCAGAGAACATTCGGGCGGCCTAGTACCTTGGGTTATTTAAAAGTAATTTGAAAAAAAATGTTTATTAGGAAAAGGTTTGTAGTTTTTATTTATTTATTACTAGCTGTTGGGGTGGCGCTTCGCGCCACCCCAACACCTAGTTGGTGGGGGCGCTTCGCGCCCCCCCAAGCCCCCCCGCGCGCGTAAGTCGTTACGCGCCATAATAGTTACGCGCCATTGTAGTTGTGTCCCTATGTCCCACCTGTGAATATAGATAGATATATATATATATATATATATATATATATATATATATATATATATATATATATATATATATATATATATATATATATATATGGTTTTAACTACGTAAAACTTGCGAATATACAACATTCTTTGCTGTCCCATTGTCTTTGCATATAAATAGATTGTCAGGTTTACCGACTCTTGAACATGCAACATATAATGGTCCATGGGAAAACAATCTGTATTCAGATCTATACCTCATGATTCTAATGATTGCCCTTGAGCTTTGTTGATGGTGATTGCTAATCGACCATTCCCTGTCCCGGTGTCCCGGTCGTCATTTATATCCCCCTGTTTCCCCCGGTGTCCCCGTTGTAGTTGTGTCCCTGTGTCCCGGTCGTCATTTATATTCCCTGTGTCCCGGTCGTCATTTGTATCCCGGTGTCCCGGTCTGTATATACATTCGTTTTTTAGTTTTGTTTTTCTCCTTTATTTTTTTCCTTTTTTTTTTCTTTTTTAGTTTATTTAGATTTTTAGATTTTTTAGTTTTTTTATTAGTTTTTAGTTTTTTTTCTTTTTTTTTGTAGTTTTTACCTTCTTTTTAGTTTTGTTATTTTTTATTTTTTTTTACTTATGTCCTGGTCGTCATTTATACTCCCTGTGTCCCGGTGCTTTGTTGATTGCTAATCGAACATTCCTTTTGTCCTGGTCGCTTTCTCTTTGAGTGTCGTCATTTATTTTTTTCTTTTTTAGTTCTTTTAGTTTTTATCTTTTTTAGTTTTTTTTTTAGTTTTTTAGATGAAAATTTTTTTTAGTTTTTTCCTTTTTAGTTTTTTATTGGTTTTTACCTTTATTTTAGCTTATTTTTCAGTTTTTTCCTTTTTTTTAGTTTTTTTTTATTTTTAATTTTTTTTAGTTTTTTACCTTTTTTTAGTTTTTTTAGTTTTTTTAGTTTTTTAGCTTTTTTACTTTTTTTTATTAGTTTTTAGTTTTTTTTTGTAGTTTTTGCCTTTTTTTAGTTTTTTCAGTTTTTTTTTTAGTTTTTTATTGGTTTTTACCTTTATTTTAGCTTATTTTTCAGTTTTTTCCTTTTTTTTAGTTTTTTTTAGTTTTTAGTTTTTTTAGCTTTTTACCTTTTTTTAGTTTTTTTAGTCTTTTAGCTTTTTTATTTTTTTTATTAGTTTTTAGTTTTTTTTGCAGTTTTTGCCTTTTTTTAGTTTTTTTAGTTTTTTAGCTTTTTTATTAGTTTTTAGTTTTTTTGTAGTTTTTGCCTTTTTTTAGTTTTTTTCTTTTTAGTTTTTTTGTAGTTTTTACCTTCTTTTTAGTTTTGTTAGTTTTTTTTTTACTTATGTCCTGGTCGTCATTTATACTCCCTGTGTCCCGGTGCTTTGTTGATTGCTAATCGAACATTCCTTTTGTCCTGGTCGCTTTCTCTTTGAGTGTCGTCATTTATTTTTTTATTTTTTAGTTCTTTTAGTTTTTACCTTTTTTAGTTTTTTTTAGTTTTTTCTTTTTTTTCTTTTTAGTTTTTTATTGGTTTTTACCTTTATTTTAGCTTATTTTTCAGTTTTTTCCTTTTTTTAGTTTTTTTTATTTTTTATTTTTTTAGTTTTTTACCTTTTTTTAGTTTTTTTTAGTTTTTTTAGTTTTTTAGCTTTTTTACTTTTTTTTATTAGTTTTTAGTTTTTTTTGTAGTTTTTGCCTTTTTTTAGTTTTTTCATTTTTTTTTAGTTTTTTATTGGTTTTTACCTTTATTTTAGCTTATTTTTCAGTTTTTTCCTTTTTTTTAGTTTTTTTTTAGTTTTTAGTTTTTTTAGTTTTTTACCTTTTTTTAGTTTTTTTAGTTTTTTTAGTTTTTTAGCTTTTTTATTTTTTTTATTAGTTTTTAGTTTTTTTTGTAGTTTTTGCCTTTTTTTTAGTTTTTTAGCTTTTTTATTAGTTTTTAGTTTTTTTTGTAGTTTTTGCCTTTTTTTAGTTTTTTTTTAGTTTTTTAGCTTTTTCCTTCTAAACATGAAATTTCATTGAGATCCGATCACCCGTTCGTAGGTTAAAAATATCTCATTTTTCTAATTTTTCAGAATTACCTTCCCCCCCCCCAACTACCCCAAAGAGAGCAGATCCGTTTCGGTTATGTCTATCATGTATCTAGGACTAGTGCTTATTTTTTCCACCAAGTTTCATCCCGATCCCTCCACTCTAAGTGTTTTCCAAGTTGTAGGTTTCCCACTCCCAACCCCCCCCCCCCAAATGTCATCAGATCCAATCGGGATTTAAAATAACAGCTCTGAGACACGATTCCAAACATCAAATTTCATTAAGATCTGATCAACCGTTCGTAATTTAAAAATACTTCAATTTTTCCCGACTTAACGGGCCCCCCTCCCCCCTCCAGATGGTCAAATCGAGAAAACGACTATTTCTAATTTAATCTGGTCCGTTCCCTGATACGCCTGCCAAATCTCATCGTCCTAGCTTACCTGGAAGTGCCTAAAGTAGCAAAACCGGGACCAACAGACTGACAGACCGAATATATATATATATATATATATATATATATATATATATATATATATATATATATATATATATATATATATATATATATATATATATATATATATATATATATATATATATATATATCTATATATATAAAAATAAGTTGTCTGTCTGTGGATGTGTGGATGGATCAGGTGACGTCATGTTTGTCCGCATATGACGTCTGAATTATTTCACACTAATACAAAAGAAGAAAAAAATTAAAAAAGGTAAAAACTACAAAAAAAACTAAAAAGAAAAAAAAACTAAAAAAGCTAAAAAACTAAAAAAACTAAAAAAAGGTAAAAATCTAATAACTAAAAAAAAACTGAAAAAAATAAAAAAAGGCAAAAACTACAAAAAAAATAAAAACTAATAAAAAAACTAAAAAAGCTAAAAAACTAAAAAAACTAAAAAAAACTAAAAAAAGGTAAAAAACTAAAAAAAAACTAGGGACACAGGGAATATAAATGACGACCGGGACACAGGGACACAACTACAATGGGGACGCCGGGGGGCACAGGGGGATATAAATGACGACCGGGACACCGGGACACAAGGAATATAAATGACGCCCGGGACACTCAAAGAGAAATCACAGACTGGAACACCGGGACACAAATGACGACCGGGACACAGGGAATATAAATGACGACCGGGACACAGGGACATAACTACAAAGGGGACGCCGGGGTGCACAGGGGGATATATAAATGACGATGGTGACTCAGGGAATGGTCGATTAGCAATCACCATCAACAAAGCTCAAGGGCAATCATTATATATATATATATATATATATATATATATATATATATATATATATATATATATATATATATATATATATATATATATATATATATATATATATATATATATATATATATATATCTATATTCACAGGTGGGACATAGGGACACAACTACAATGGCGCGTAACTAATATGGCGCGTAACGACTTACGCGCGCAGGGGGGCTTGGGGGGGGCGCGAAGCGCCCCCACCAACTAGGTGTTGGGGTGGCGCGAAGCGCCACCCCAACAGCTAGTATATATATATATATTACATTCAAGAGTATATTTCAGAAATGGTAGACTCGTTACACTTGTTGGAATCATGCTAACAATTTAATTAGGTATGAATAGACCCAAAGAGGTTTTCTTGGGCTCATATTTTGTCAAAGATCATCCCCTATCCCCAGCTTTACTTAAATGGGGACACAATGAATCTCACCAACTCATGACAATTCTGAAGTTATCTAAGTAATGGTCCTAAATGATTAAATGTTAAAAATAAAAATAATTTATAGTCCAGGAACACAGTTTGATCCTCAGGAAGTTCATGGGAGGGTAGAGAGAAAAAGACTTTGAGTAGATTGGGATGGAAGAAAAGCGTGCGTATCTGTGTCGGCCTCAGGCGGCTCGGTGCTGTGGTGAGTAATTAGTATTAGTAGTAGGAATAGTTTTTTTCCTTACCAAAACTGATATTTAAGAATTAACAATATTGCTGATTACAAATATCGGACTAATATTGCAATCAAAAAATCAAACATAAAAATACCACTATATGTTCTAAAGGAGCGTTGAATTTTCACAATAATTACTATTTAAGGATTCCTGACGATGTTCAATGAGACTGTACTTGAAACATATAGGCAATAAGTCATTACTCAACTGCTCAAACCATGACCACTAATACACTATCTTTTAATACTAATTAAACAGTAAATGATACTATCAAAAAATTTATCCACCAACATTACACATGTTAGCATTTATAAGAAACATAGCAATTTTTTCAAATTCATGAAGTCTTTCTTTTTTTTAAAGTGAAAAAATGACGCACTGTCCAAAGTTACAGAAATTTTAATTTTGAAATCAATATATAAGTAGTGTCCCTTACACAGAAACTGATGGAGTCATATTTCAGTGTACTATTGGAGTTGCTAAGCCCTCATATCCCTTGCCCAGATACTAATGAAGCCCTATCCCAGTGCACTATTGGAGGTAATAGCCCCTTGTATCCACATATACTCCTCGCAGAGCCATAACATTTCCTGGAAACATCACTTGCCAGGTTTATTTCCTTGGTGAAACAAAATAACAGATACTATGACAGCTCATACAATTACATTATCTCAGCATCTGGTGATAAGAACATTCTTGGAAATATCACTTTGAATGTCAAATGTTTGATATAAAAAAAATGGGGATTGGTCTATTTTATTATCTAATGATAAATTTAGTTTGATCAAGAAAAATATCTAATAAAAGGAATTTTGATGAGGACAATAATATACAAGAGCTGTGTAATCTATATATTTTTTGTTGTATGTTCAGTGGACAGGACTGTTTTTCATACAGTTTTGGCTTATCAAAAGGCATTTATATTCCCTTTAGTTACCAAATTGTATGTATATCATCTTTAGTTTTTAAAAACATCCCTCCCTACTAGCCATTCTTGAGCTATTGAATTCAATGCATGGACTATTTTGAACCTGGATCTTCAGGGGATGGTAAAGAACAATATACAAACTACAAAAGAGCATTTAATGAATTGTATGGGTTTGTGTATCAAATATAATCATCAGCTTTAAAAAACATCCCTCCATACTAGCAACATTTAGGCTATTGAATTCAGTCTGTGGAATATTTTGAGCCTGTAGCTTCAAGGGATGGTAAAAAAACAATTTCAAAACAAAAAGAGCATTTACCAAATTGTTTGTGTTTTTTATATCATAGGCCTATATAATCATGAGTTTTAAAAAATACTCCTCCCTACTAGCTATTCTTGAACTATCGAATTTAATTCCTGAAATAATATTTTTGGACCTTGACCTTCAGGAGACAGGACTGATATGAAAACTAAAAACCACATAAACACTGCCTTTGGGTGGTTTACTGCCTTAGCCTGGAAACCACCATAACCACCAAACCACCATAAAATTCGCCGAGGCGAATTTTATTTATTTTTGATTCTGAACATTCTTTTTTTGGGGCTTGGATTTTTCAAACTTGGAATCGTTTTTTGGGACTTTGGGAATTATTATGGGACTTACTTTGGCTTAGATTTTTCTTGGAACAAAATTTTTTTTAACCAAAATTTTTTTTGACTCGGAATTTTTTGACATAGAATTACTGTGGGACTTCAATTTTGGACATTCAGTCAGCAATTAACACAGTCATAATTTAACAACTTGTTGAGTTTATTGTACTCTAAAGTGCTTTCATTAAATTTGTGGTACACAGTTAGCAAATAAACAGTCAGAATTTAAAACCGTCAGAATTCCCAAACTAGCTGAGTTTATTATGATAAAAAAAATGCTTTCATTAAATTTGTGTTACTCTGTCAGCGCTTAAAAAACTTGGAATTTACCAATTAGCTGAATTTGTAGTGCTCTTGTGCTGAAAAGGGCTCTCATTAAATTTTTTATATTCAGTCAGCAACTAAGACACTTGTGAATTACCAACTAGACGAGTTTGTTATACTCAACAGTGCTTTCATTATTTTTTATTTTTTTGTTACTCAACCAGCAACCAAAACAAATTTTTATTACTCAGTCAGCAACTAAAACACTTGGAATTTATCAACTAGCTGAGTTTGGTATACAAAAAAGTGCTTTTATTAGTTTTTTGCACTCTGAACTAACTTATCTTCATTACAGGTAGAATACCAAACAAGAAAAGATTGCAGGAACACTGTATTTCCAAGTTTATCTTTGCAATAATTTCCAGTAAACAAAGAGCAGCAAAATCAATAATTATAGGACCAAGTCTCACTTTAGGTTCCAACCTTGTCACAAGTGCTATATCAGCTCTTGGCTCTTGTTTTTACTTGTTTTCAGCTTCAATTTTAGCCTATTCTTTCATCAGGAAAACTAGATTTTTCGGTCAGTGAACTATAAAAGCTATGCTCAAAGAAGTGTGCAAAACCATTTGAGATTCAATTTTAGTAGCATTAGAATCTTTGCATAGAGAGGAGGGATGTCATTGAGAAGCAAATATATGAGTTATTCTTACTGTATTCAGCTAAGTTGGGATAAAAAAGCATTACATGTCCTAAAAGGGATCTTCCTGACACTGGCTCTAAGGGCTCACATCCAATCTGAAAAGAAAAATGTGAAAATAAACAAAATTACATACAAGTTTAAATTTCAGAGGAGATAGTGACTTTCTTATCACACACATCACAAGCACTAAAGTATCTGAAACAATATCCCCTCTCCTTATCTTTAGTGGATTACCCTAAGGTGTTCTACTAACCCCCTCCTTTTTTAGCTATTAATTTAAAAAAGTGTTTCCACAAGACGAGTTTTTAAAAGAAAGGCAAAGAGCTCTATTAAGATGAAAATAGCAAAAATGAAGTCAAATTATCTTCCAAGCCTAAGTCTACCATAAATAGATATCAATAAATAAATGAAACTCAAAACGAACAGAAATAACACCAAATAGCCAACTCAAACTCAAAATAATCAAAAATTAACATGAGCAGGGCTGACAACCTCAATACCTTCTAAAGACCAGAGGACAATTTGTACTTTACTGAAAAAAAAACAACAAATAAATGACCATGGATTGTTAGTTAAATTGAGATATACTGACATTTCTTTGTCAAGGTTTTGATAATTTTTCATTCATGAAAGTAAGAAAGGTGAAAACATTTCAAATGGATTTTATTTTCAGTAAAGTGACAACTTCTGTTTGTTTTGAGTTTCATTTATTTATTCATAGTGATTTGTGGTAGTTATATGCTAAGAAAAATATTTGTTTTATTTTTGCTCATTCTTGGCTTAATGGAGCTCTTTACTTTTCTTGGAAAAACTTGTACTGGGGAAAAAGTTAATCAACATCTGTTTGTGTTTTATTGACATAGTCTTTTTCATTAAAAAAAACATGGTATATCTTTAAGGTTTCAAATAGTTCGTGGTAACGAACTGTAGTAAGGAGCAACCTGGCTCAATAGTAAATGAAACTCTAAAAAACAGAATTTTGATGGCAAAATATACATCAAAAGAATCAGATTTTCATGCTGATTTTAAATATGCAAGTTTCATCAAATTTAGTCTTTGTCATCAGAAGTTACGAGCCTTAAAAAATTTGCCTTATTTTAGAAAATAGGTGAAAACACCCCCTAAAAGTCACATAATCTTAACGAAAATCACACCATCGCATTCGGCGTATCAGAGAACCCGATAGCAAAATTTTCAAGCTCCTATCTACAAAAACGAGGAATTTCGTATTTTTTGCCAGAAGACAAATCACGGGTGCGTGTTTATTTGTTTGTTTCTTCTATTTATTTTTTTTCCTTTCCCAAGGGGTCATCGTATCGACCAAGTGGTCCTAGAATGTCGCAAGTCAACAGTCAACTAGAATTTCTCCAAAGTCAACAGATCAAAATTTTGAGATAGCCATTTTGTTCTGCATAGTCAAAAACTGTAATAACTATGTCTTTGGGAATGACTTACTCCCCCACAGTCCCTGACAGGGGGGCTGCAAGTTACAAACTTCGACCAGTGTTTACATATAATAATGGTTATTGGGAAATGTACAGTCGTTTTCAGGGGATTTTTTTGGTTTTGGGGGTGGGTTTGAAGGGAGGGGGCTATGTGGGAGGATCTTTCCTTGGAGAAAACATGTCATGGGGGAACAGAAATTCAATGAAAAGGGCACAGGATTTTCTAAAAATTACTATAAAAAAAATGAAAAAATAAACATGGAAAAGTTTTTTCAATTGAAAGGAAAGGGTAGCATTGAAACTTAAAACGAACAGAGATTATTAAGCATATGAGGGGTTCTAAAAATACTTTAGCATAAAGAGCGAGGTATTTAGGAGGAGATAAATACCTCACTCTTTATGCTATAATATTTTTAGTAATTTCAACTATTTATTCTACGGCCTCTCTGATTCAGGGGTCATTCTTAAAGGATTGGGACAAAACTTACGATTTAGTGTAAAGAATAAGACATTAACGAGGGTACAAACCCCCTCATATACATAATAAAAATTTAAGAATATAAAATTTTGTTAAGTAAGTTAATTCTTAAGTTACGTATATTTTTTACTAATAAAAAAATCGTTAAAAATTAAAATTTATAGTTGCCTTTTTATGTAACCAAAAATTGCATAGCAACTAGGCCTCCTTTCCCATCCCTTATTTCTCAAAATTGTCTGATCAAAACTAAGAGAAAGCCATTTAGCCAAAAAAAAGAATTAATATGCAAATTTCACTTTAATAATTTATGTGTGGAGAACCAAAATCAAACATGCATTAATTCAAAAACGTTCAGAAATTACATAAAAAAACTAGTTTTTTTAACTGAAAGTAAGGAGCGACATTAAAACTTAAAACGAACAGAAATTACTCCGCATATGTAATGGGTTGTCCCCTCCGCAATCCCTCACTCTTTACGCTAAAGTTTGATTCTTTGCCACAATTTTGCTTTTTAAAACAATTAAAAGCTTTAGCGTAAAGAGCGAGGGATTGCGGAGAAGACAACCCATTTCATATACGGAGTAATTTCTGTTCGTTTTAAGTTTTAATGTCGCTCCTTACTTTCAGTTAAAAAAACTAGTTTTTTTTAAATGTAATCTTCTATAAAAATTCATATTATGGTTGGCTATTTATATGTTGGAGAAACTTTTCAACAGATTTTAATCATGACACAGACAGTATTTTGTAATTTAAAGTTTTTGAAGTTGACATGAAAAATAAAACTTAACATCATTCCCAAAAGATTCTATCTATGCTCTTTGACAACTTGAAAACTATTATATTCTTTTTATTTATTTGAATTGTAAGAGCAGAAGTAGTAATAGTAGCATCCCCAAAAATTTTAAAGCATAAAGGGCTAAGGAGGTTGACATGCCTAATATCCCTAAAGACATAGTTGCTGAACCATTTTACTATGCTGAACAAAATGGGTATCTCAATTTTGACTGGATGTGTTTGGGAAATGAATTGGCTTGAGAAAAGGGCTGTTGGCCCTCCAATCTCTTGTTACTCTTAAAAAGGGCACCAGAAACTTGCGCTGTAATTAGATTTCAAGGGGGCGGTACTTCTCCTTCATATATCTATTGAAAACATCTTAGACAAATAAAAACAAAGTGAAAACAATTTAAATCTATTTTGTTTTCAGTGAAGTGCGAATTATGCTCTGGTCTTGAGAAGGCATGGGGTTGTCAGCTCTAATCATGTTATTTATTGCTTGTTTTGAATTTGACTTGGTTATTTACTATATCATTTAAATAAACAAAACACATTTAAAGTGTTAACTTTTTTAATTTTAATAAATAAATAATTATTAATATTTTAAGAAACATATATATCAGTATATTTAAATTGAATTGACAATCCATAGCAATTTTCATTGCAGGTATAGTACAAATTATATTCTGGTCAAACAGTTCGTGGTAACGAACAGTAGTAAGGAGCGACCCGGCTCAATAGTAAACGAAACTCTAAAAAACAGATGCTAAAAATTTCGATGAAGAAAGATTTCGATGCTAAAAGATATATCAAAAGAATCGGATTTTTATGCTGATTTTAAATATATAAGTTTCACCAAATTTAGTCTTTGTCATCAAAAGTTAAGAGCCTGAGAAAATTTGCCTTATTTTAGAAAATAGGGGGTAACACCCCCTAAAAGTCATAGGATCTTAACGAAAATCGCACCATCGGATTCAGCGTATCAGAGAACCCTATAGAAAAAATTTCAAGGTCCAATCTACAAAAATGTGGAATTTCGTATTTTTTGCCAGAAGACAAATCACGGGTGCGTGTTTATTTGTTTTTTTTTCCCAGGGGTCATCGTATCGACCAAGTGGTCCTAGAGTGTTGCAAGAGTGCTCATTCTAACGGAAATGAAAAGTTCTAGTGCCCTTTTTAAATGACCAAAAAAATTGGAGGGCACCTAGGCCCCCTCCCACGCTCATTTTTTTACCAAAGTCAACGGATCAAAATTTTGAGATAGCCATTTTATTCCGCATAGTCTAAAACCATAATAACTATGTCTTTGGGGATGACTTACCCCCCACAGTCCCTGGGGGAGGGGCTGCAAGTTACAAACTTTGGCCAATGTTTACATACAGTAATGGTTACTGGGAAGTGTACCGACGTTATCAGGGGGATTTTTGGTTTGGGTGTGGGGTTCAGGGGAGGGGGCTATATGGGAGGATCTTTCCTTGGAGGAATATTTCATGGGGGCAGAGAAATTCAATGAAAAGGGCGCAGGACTTTCTAACATTACTATAAAAAAAAATATATAAACATGAAAAAGTTTTTTCAATCGAAAGTAACGAGAAGCATTAAATCTTAAAACGAACAGAGATTATTACGCATATGAGGGGTTCTAAAAATACTTTAGCAAAAGAGCGAGGTATTTAGGAGGAGATAAATACTTCGCTCTTTATGCTAAAAATTTTTTAAGTAATTTCAACTATTTATTCTACGGCCTTTCTGATTCTGTGGTCATTCTTAAAGAATTGGGACAAAACAAGATTCAGTGTGAAGAGCGAGGTATTAACGAGGGGGCCAACCCCCTCATATATATAATCAAAAATATAAGAATATAAAAGTTTGTTACGTAAGTTAATTCTTAAGTTGCGTATTTTTTTTTACTAATAAAAACGTTCGTTAAAAATTAAAAGATCTAGTTGCCTTTTTAAGTAACCGAAAAATTGGAGGACAACTAGGCCTCCTTCCCCACCCCTTATTTCTCAAAATCGTCTGATCAAAACTAAGAGAAAGCCATTTAGCCAAAAAAAAAGAATTAATATGCAAATTTCATTTTAATAATTTATGTACGGAGAGCCAAAATCAGACATGCATTAATTCAAAAACTTTCAGAAATTAAATAAACAAAACAAGTTTTTTGAAATGAAAGTAAGGAGCGACATTAAAACTTAAAACGAGCAGAAATTACTCCGTATATGAAAGGGGTTTTTCCTCCTCGACGCCCCGCTCCTTGCGCTAAAGTTTGATTCTTCCTCGCAACTCTACTTTTTAAAACAATAAAAAACTTTAGCGTAAGGAGCGGGGCGTCGAGGAAAAAAAACCCCTTTCATATACGGAGTAATTTCTGTTCGTTTTAAGTTTTAATGTCGCTCCTTACTTTCATTTCAAAAAACTTGTTTTTTTTATTTAATCTTGAGAAGGCGTGGGAGTTATCAAAGACATAATTTCCGGACTTTTCAACAACACTGAACAAAATGGTTATCTCAAAATTTTGATTTTATGTGTTTTTGGAATTGAATGGTATGCAGAGAAAAGAGACAGGTTATCCTCCAATCACTTTCGCCTAATAAATAGGGCAGTAGCCCTTTCTTTTTCCAAATTGAATGAGTATTCTTGAAATTTTCTACAACAACATCTGGCCATCTCAAAATGCATTGCGGGAAAATACAAAGTTTCAGGGGTGGGGATATCACCCTGGCTAATCATGATAAAAATAAAATTGTGAAGAAAGGATGAAACAAGGACAGAATACACCCAGTAAAAAACATTTTAAAAAAATAACTGTTTATTGTCCTTGTTTTATCCTTTCTTTGTGATTTTATGTTTTAATCTTAAAAATGGCAGCGCCATTTTGATTACAAATCACCCCCCCCCCTCCTTCCCTCTCCGAAGTTTATGCAATCAGCCTTTATGCCCCCAGAACATAACTTACCTTGTCCTGGGGACTGTGGGGGGTCATCCTCAAAGACTTAAATTCCAGTCCTTTCAGTTGCATTCAACAAAATGACTATCTCAAAATTTGGATGTGTTTAGAGAAATGGTGGACAAGGGAGGGTGGTTAATTTCCCTCCAATCACTTTTGAGTATTAAAAAGGGTACTAACCCTTTTGATTTCCAATCAAATGATTTGTTTTCAAAGTTTCTACAACAACAAATGGCCATCTCCAAATTTCTATCCAATGCATTGCAGGATAATATGAGGTTAAGATGGCACTACAACTTCCAACTAGGAATCCAATAAGCCCTCTACAAAATTTGTACAATCAATTCTTTTATACAAAATACTTTTACTAAATAATGATTTTTGAAAAAGGGGAAGAACCTAGCAATTTTAGGAAAATCCTAAATAAACTACTGCATAGGAAAAGTGATAAGAGTAAGTTTGGTAATTATCAAGACATTAGTCTGGTCTCTGTAGGTAACAAATACTTAGTAATATGATACTTTTTAGACTAAGATTTTTTATATACCAAGTGATAAGAGAAGAACAGTGCAGTTTTAGAAAAGGTAGAGGATGTACCAACCAAACTTCCAACCTTAGGTTAATAATTGAGGAGAGCCTGAGTTATCAAACACATTTGGTCCTCAGTTGTGGTCTTCGAAGTTATCTTTTTTGGTCTTCAGTTTTATAGATTATGATCATGCGTTCAACTCTGTTGATGGAAGAGCTTTAGTGAAGGTATTATCCTTGTATAGTATACCAGACAAACATATTAAAGTGATTAGTGCTATGTACAAGAATAATACTTCTGTGGTTAAGGTAGGAAATGAGGTTAGCAGCTTGTTTAATATCAAATTGGGAGTTAAGCAAGGTTGTGTTTTATCCCCCTTAATATGGATCAATTTTATAGACTTTGCCTTAAGGAGCACAAGAAAGGCAATTTCAGAACATGGAATCAACTGGGAAGGAAAAACATCTGTCCTAAATGAATGTTTGAGCAAAATGAATGAGCTTTAATAGGTTTTGCAAGTTTGGTGTGCTAGAATGGGTTTAAAAATTAATGTTAATAAGACAAGGTCACTAAGGCTAGAAATATGACAAGATGAAAAGGTGAAAATGGGTAGTAAAAAGATTAATTAGGTGAACAGCTTCACTTCCCTTGCCAGTATTATTAGAAAAAACAGTGGGAGCACTAACTACGTTAAAAGTAAACTACCCATGGCTCAGGGTGTTTTTTTTTTAAGTTGAAAAAAGTTTGAAAAGTTAGGAAGATAAATTTGTTAACCAAAATTAGAATGTTGGAAGCTAAAGAGATGATAGTAATCAAATATGGTTCTGAAGCACAAGCACTCCAAAAACTAGATGAAAATTTGCAAAATGTTTTCCACAGATATTGCCAATGGATTGTTCTGGGTAGCCAGCTGACTGACCATGTTTCAAACAATCAACATTAAAAAATACAGTTCAATCCCACTTTCAAGAGCTGTAATGAGATAAAGGTTGACTTGTCCAGGACACATTCTGGAAATGAAAGATTGCCATAGATAGTTCTTGTTGGCCAACCATCCAGGGCTAAATGGAAAGCAGGTTGTCTGTAGTTGGGATATGAGGATGTTATAAAGAAGATTTAAGGGAGATTGGAAGTTCAATGGAGGGTATAAAGAGGAAAAGAGGAAGGCTTTGAATAGATTGGGATTGAGGAGAGTTTGCAGCTGTGCTGGCCTCAGGTGCCTTGGTGTTGTGGTGAGTTGTTGGCAGCAGTAGCAGTAAAACCATTAATTTTGTTCAAGTTCTGTTGGTAACACTAGGGTATACTAGAAATACTTGATAGCATAAACTCAAATTATATTCTCTCATGAATCTTTCAAAAAAGAAGTACATGACGACATTGCTAGCATAATGTCAACTGACAACAAGGGCCTCAAAGAGATTCACAAGGAACTTGCCACAAAATGCAATGTTATCAAGGTAGAAGCGATCGTTGACTTGGCAATGACTGCACAAGTGACAGAGCTTGTACCAGATGGACTAGATGAACACCTACACCACACAGTCAGAAGCAAGCAAGACAGGCAGCAATAAAAACTCAACATCAGCAGATACAGAATTCCAATCCAAGCAAGTGACAAAGACTTCCTTGCCAAATATTTCCAGGATACCTACAAAATAGCAACCAAAGCTTTCACTGTGAAGAGATTACCAGCCTAAGCCCTCACGGCTGGGCAACCACTGCAACACCCACCAGTCTTATTCGTAGTAGCCAGCTCTACTGAAAAGCAGCTTATCCTGGATGCATCCTACCAGCACAAATTGACACTAGAGCAACAGTTTCAACGAAGGTTGCAACACCAGAAAAACCCTGCTGGAAAAGATGAAGAAGAGACTGGCATGCAGAGAAACAGACCTAGTGATTAAAAAAAGAAAAATCACAAAAATGGGCAAACACAAGCAATTCTGATAGCAAGCTGCTTGAGCATGGAAAAATAGCCATTATCTCCTACCATTTCAGCCCCCCTGTAAATAGTTTATATGTGAGTAATAATAACAATGTAACAGCAAACTTCTGTGAAAGTAAAAAATAGTGAATTAACAGTTAGGTCCCCATACCCCTCTACATTGTCCCTCAATAGCTGCTCTGCGTACCTCAGCTGTAATCCAGCCACTTCAACTGTAAGTGAGAATAATAGTGTTTATAACCAAAAGTTGCCCAGACACACCCAAAAACTTGTAAACATTGTGACAGCAAACATTGATGTTATCACCAACAAGATGCCAGAACTGGTA
Organism: Artemia franciscana; assembly: GCF_032884065.1. NCBI lineage: Eukaryota > Metazoa > Arthropoda > Branchiopoda > Anostraca > Artemiidae > Artemia > Artemia franciscana. The sequence goes on from NC_088864.1 coordinate 51,697,323, forward strand.
ACACGGCTCAAACTAAGTCAGATAGATATTGAAGCTCTGTCAGAAATTTGCCCTAGGAATTCCAGATTTCAACTGACAGAAGACTCAATTTGCCCCACTGGATGCAACATCTTCAGCAATCTGTCCAATCCAAACTGCAGAAGAGGAGTTGCTATTCTGACTTTCAAGGAATTCCAGGGAAGAGAAATTTCTGTCCCAAATTCTTACTTACCTTGGGTTGAAGTCACTTGGGTATCTCTGTCCCTATCTAACAAAATGTTTGTCCTAGGTTAAATTTCCAGGAGCCCCAGTAGTCATGCCAGCTGTCCTCTGAACAAAGAATTGCTGAAATGACACAATTCATACTATCCAACTTTCCAAAGGCAACTTTGCTTATGACAGGGGACTTCAACCTTCCAAGCTTGTTCTGGAGAGATGGCCAAGGTATGACCAGGTCAAGCCTAGAACAAAACCCATGAGTTTAAGTCCTTACTGATAATTTTCTGTACCAAACAGTAACCGTGCCCACAAGAACGTGTCTGGGACAAAATCCTTCAACACTTGAGCTAGTCATAACCAATGACCCAGAAAAGGTGATCAGGACACAGACTCTCAGACCAATTGGCTCAAGTGTTCACATGCCAGTCCTCTAATCTATACAACTCAACTCCAAACCATCAAAATATACTAAGCAATCCTTTACTAATTACAAGATGATGGTGTAAGAGCTGATAGATGCCAATCTGGAAACTCTGATCTCAGATGATGTGGAGGCTTCATGGCTAACCCTAAAAAATACCCTACTAGAGAGCCAAGCCAAACATACCAGCATGACATGGAAAAAGAAACCAAAAACTCTACCTTTCCTCCCCCAAAAATCAAGAAACTATGCAATAGGAAGAAAAAACTTTGGGAGAAGTTTGTGAAACAAAAAATTACAACAGTATACAAAAATTACAAAATTGCCAGGAAACTCCTCAGAAAGAAATGCAGAAACTCACTGCAAACTACAAAGAACATCTGGCCACAAATGTCAAGAAAAGCCCTAAGTTATTCTGGAAACATATCTCCCTGTGTAAACCAGGCAGACACTCAGTACCAGACCTGGAAAATAACAGCTCAGTCTCTTCCTGTGCCTCCAAAAAAGCTAACCTTCTGAATCAGAAGTTTGCCTCAGAGCTTTCTAAGGATGACCTCCAATCAGCCTCCCTCCAGCAGAACAGGGTCACACTCCCTTCCCAATGTTACACTCACCAGTCAAACTCAATGAAGTAACCAAACAGCTTAAGGAGCTTGGTGCCAACAAATTGACTGGACATGATGGTCTGAGTCCACAACTGCTGAAGGAACTAAGACCTGCTTTATCAGCACCCCTGGTAAAACTATTTAACTGGAAGGTTTGATACAAACCTTCTTGAGTCTTACAGTCTTGTAACTGACCTACAAGAAAAAAAGGAGTACCAGTGGATATAATCCTGCTGGATCTAGCCAAAGCTTTTGACAAAGTTTGTCACCACTACCTCATTCACAGGCTACACACCCTGTCTCTTAGTCCAAAAGTGATCAGTTAGATCAAGGATTTTCTGAGGGACAGAACACAGCAAGTGAAAGTGACCACAGGAGCAAATAGTCACACACTCTCTGATGAAGTCAAAGTCACCAGCAGGGTCCCCCAGAGCAGCATTCCTGGGCCCTACCCTGTTCAATATATATATATATGTAAATAAGCTAGCCCTTATCACCAGTAAAAAAACAAAACAAAAAAAAAACACTTTTTATGAAGACAATTCAAAACTCACAGATCCTGTCAACATCCCTTCTCCCCTCCAATCCCTCCAAACTGATCTCAACCACATGTGCTCCTGGGTCAAAAAATGGTTGCTGGAATTCAACACTGAAAAATGCAAGGTCATACACTTTGGACACAACAACCCCAACCAACCTTCTGACCCAAAACCCTGGGAGTCACCATATACTAGAGCATGTTCAGGAGGAGAGAGACCTTGGAGTTGTTGTAGACTACCAGTTGAAATCAGCTCCCACTCACAGAAGATCTCAGCCAATGTTAGCAGAGCCCTAGGTATCATTAAATACAGCATTACCAGCAGAAGTAGAAATGTAATCACCAAGCTCTACAAAGGACTGGTAAGATTGTGTTTGGAGGTGGGGACCATCCTAGCTACCCCTTGATTCAAAAGGACAAGGTAGTTCTTGAGCAAATCCAACAAACGGCTGCTAAGCTGATTACTGGTGTGGAAAACAAGCCCTACAGTGAACAGCTGAGGGAACTCAACCTCCCCTCTTTAGTCTACAGATGGAAATGTGGGGACATGATCCAGGTACACAAATTCCTCTCTACCAATCAAGAAAATGAGCTCCTGGAGATTGACCCATCCTACATAACTGGAGGACACCCAAAACATATCTGCAAACTTCATGCAAGGACTGGTGTAAGATAAAGCTTGTTTTTGAACTGGATTATGAACCTCTGGAACAGCCTCAAGGAGAACACTTTCTGCTGAATCAACAGATGTATTCAAACCCTGTATGGATGCTGATTGGAGTGAAAAACCATGGATATTTGACTGGGATGCATAAGAATCTAATAAACCATGTATGCAACTGTCATCACAAGGAGTGATTCAAAAGTGACTCCAAGCTGTGATTTATGGTAATTTTTACAGTAATAGGCCACTTTGACTGGTGTGTTATTGACATTTTATTTTTCATCCTGAGAGATTGGGAATCCCCAACTTTGGCCACAATATCTAGGGTAGGTTTGAGAATAGCAAAGCATTTGAGCATGGGACACACTTATAAATACTGAATAAGCAGCTTAAGGTTACAAGTAACCTCAGAACCCAAGACTTGACTAATTTTGGTGTTATTCAACCTTCTCGGATTGGCAAGTGAACTGAAATTGATTTTTTTTTTTTTTAGATTTATTTCATTAACAAAAAAAGTGGTTATAAGTACAACCAAGGAGAAAAGACAGAAGGGATGCTCAGATTGACAGGTAATAAAAGCAGCCTTTTATCTGTCTTAGTCAGCAAGTTGTCAGTTAGATCCTTTGTAAGTGCTATGGGTGCTGCTAAAGGAACACAGTTTGACTATTCAGGCTACAACCATGACATTCAGAGAGAGCACAAAATTTGGAATTTATTAGTACTATTTTTATCCTTCACAAGTGATCAACCACAAAACATTCAAGCCATGTCTATATTCAGTATTTACTGGAAAACTGGGATAAAACATTAGACTGTGCAGACTGCTACTGCAGTTCTATTTTTCTGTTTCTAAGGTATAATAAATTTGAAAATTAAGCCATGGGCCTTTATAAAGCAGCTAGTAAAAACTCTCAAAATGGCCAAATGAAGAAACTTTCTTTACTAATTGAAGTTTGGAAGGACAGATTTGATGACCTACAGAAAAATAGGACCTAAAATTCAAACTTATATGGCCATATTAGAGGAATTATTAAGGAGAAATAATTTCTTATCACAAACAAAAGCTGTGGAGATTAATTTCACAAGGCAGTAGTTGAGAGACTACCATAATAGAATACAGCCTCCCCCCCCCCAAAAAAAAAATTAATTTAAGAGAATAATGTCAATGTGTCAAAACTAGTAAATTGTTATAATCATACTTCAAACATATCCCTTGTACTACCTGAGCCTTCTAACCAGGGAGGCTGTGTTCTGATAGTTTTGTACAAATGTACCAGAACAAATATTGCAGACCATTTTATAACTAGACTGTCTAGGGACAATGTTAAATGGGTGATTTCTTACATAGGAAATGCTTTTAGAGAGAGTGAAAATTTTAAGTTGTTAGTGCACAAATTGTTGGAGAATGGGTGTTTTGAGTACTAGGAATCTGGTGCAGCATGTAAGAATGGGCACAGCCCAATAGGAGGTTGTTCTTTGATGATTCTTTGAGTTTATATTACTTTTTCTTTTTTAATTAGTAAGCTAAGCTATTACCATAATTATTTCACAGTTCATATAAATGACTTACCAATAAAGTGAATATACCACTTGATGCCTTTTATAAGTTCTTTACAAATATAATAATAAATTTTATTGCAAATTAATGCACTTTTTGAGCTTATAAAAATGACAAAATTATATGTAGTTAGGTCAAAAAGTGCTTAAATTTGAATTTTCAATAGAGCCAATTATTACATTTGTAAATAACATAAAAAAGCATCAAATGGTATGTTCACTTTATTGGTAAGCCAATTATACAAACTATGATGTATTTACAACTATTATATTTTTTTAAATCTTTAATTGATTCTTTTAATTACTTGTGCATTTTGTTTTCTTTTGTTCTTTGTTAACATGGCTCTATGGAGCTTTTTATGTTAAACAGACATACACATAAAACATGTGAATTTTTAGAGTTCAGGATAATACACTCAATTATCACTATAGTGTACTCTGTAGTTGGGTTGTTTTAGAAGTACTCTATTGTAGATTTTAGTTTGGATGTGATAAGCTATTTCTGTGGTTAGAGTGCTAGTCAGAGATGGATTTTTGGTGAAATTCTAGTTTATTAACTTTTGACTATCTCAAAAATGGGTTAGGTTAGGAAAATGAAACTTTCAGGGATGGGTCTAAAGGCTAAAGTAGGCCTATGTCTAGGGAAGGTATTTTGAAATACCCACCTCCACTCCTTCTTCCTCTAGAGGGCCCTGAAATTTGCCTACATGACAGGTTACCTATTGTTACCTATTGAAATTTTGACAAAACAACACTTTACCTTAATTTTCAGTTACCAGTTGCTTTTTCTCTGCCTTTAGTTGTGAAAATACAATTCCTGTTATCTGAGTAAAATTCTGAGCCATATCAATGTTTTTTTTCAAAATTTAGGAAATGTGTTTCAATTTCTTTAAAACCTTATAGGCTAAATTGGGATTGAGCAAAGTTGTGAAGCTGGAAAACATTTTGTTATACTTTATTCAAGCAGAAGATATATTTTGCAACGTTTCACTCATAAAACACACATATTTTTCAAGGTCATCAAAGGTTAGGACCCTCTAGAGGGAAAAGGAGTAGAGTTAGGTACTTCAAAATACCTTCCTGGGACATAGTCTAGCCTTTAGACCCCTTCCTGAAAGTTTCATTTTCCTAACCTAACCCCTTCCTGACAGAGCCATAAGTCAATAAACCAAAATTTTACCATTTTTTCTTATACTATGTTATTCCAGAAGAATAAACTTCAGACAAAATAGCTTGGCCTAAAGGGACCTACCTGAATTAAAATTTTAGCATATTCAAAAGGATATATAATGGCTCTAGCCAATCCTCTATCTAGGATAGTTGGCACAGTGATATTATTCTTTTTAGTTTTATTATTGCTCCCATTCCAAAATTTGCTCCAAAAGCGGCCGTTGTTCTCCATTTTTTCGCTTTTTCTTTCCTTTCTTCTTTAAGGGTATCTGTCAGTGTTTCCACTGTCTCATTTTTTAAATCTCTAATAAAAATCTGAAAAATCCCTAGCTATTAACGTATAGCCAGGATGGTCCCCACCTCCAAACACAATCTTACCAGTCCTTTGTAGAGCTTGGGGATTACATTTCTACTTCTGCTGGTAATGCTGTATTTAATGATGCCTAGGGCTCTGCTAACATTGGCTGAGATCTTCTGTGAGTGGGAGCTGATTTCAACTGGTAGTCTACAACAACTCCAAGGTCTCTCTCCTCCTGAACATGCTCTAGTATATGGTGACTCCCATGGTTTTGGGTCAGAAGGAACTGTTGGTTGGGTTTGTTGTGTCCAAAGTGTATGACCTTGCATTTTTCAGTGTTGGATTCCAGCAATCATTTTTTGACCCAGGAGCACATGTGGTTGAGATCAGTTTGGAGGGATTGGAGGGAAGAAGGGATGTTGACAGGATCTGTGAGTTTTGAATTGTCTTCATAAAAAGTGTTTTTTGTTTTGTTTTGTTTTTTTACTGGTGATAAGGGCTAGCTTATCTATATCTATATATATAAAAATAAGTTGTCTGTGTGTGGATCTGTGGATGGATCAGGTGACGTCACCTGAAAAACTGGATCAGGTGACGTCAAAACTGAAAAAACTAAAAAAAGGCAAAAACTACAAAAAAAAACTAAAAACTAATAAAAAAAATAAAAAAGCTAAAAAACTAAAAAAACTAAAAAAAGGCAAAAACTACAAAAAAAACTAAAAACTAATAAAAAAGCTAAAAAACTAAAAAAACTAAAAAAGGCAAAAACTACAAAAAAAACTAAAAACTAATAAAAAAAATAAAAAGCTAAAAAACTAAAAAAACTAAAAAAACTAAAAAAAGGTAAAAAACTAAAAAAACTAAAAACTAAAAAAAACTAAAAAAAAAGGAAAAAACTGAAAAATAAGCTAAAATAAAGGTAAAAACCAATAAAAAACTAAAAAAAAAACTGAAAAAACTAAAAAAAGGCAAAAACTACAAAAAAAACTAAAAACTAATAAAAAAAGTAAAAAAGCTAAAAAACTAAAAAAACCAAAAAAACTAAAAAAAGGTAAAAAACAAAAAAAAATAAAAAATAAAAAAAAAACTAAAAAAAAGGAAAAAACTGAAAAATAAGCTAAAATAAAGGTAAAAACCAATAAAAAACTAAAAAGAAAAAAAGGAAAAAACTAAAAAAAAATTTCATCTAAAAAACTAAAAAAAACTAAAAAAGGTAAAAACTAAAAGAACTAAAAAAGAAAAAAATAAATGACGACACTCAAAGAGAAAGCGACCAGGACAAAAGGAATGTTCGATTAGTAATCAACAAAGCACCGGGACACAGGGAGTATAAATGAAAAAAGCTAAAAAACTAAAAAAACTAAAAAAAAGGCAAAAACTACAAAAAAAACTAAAAACTAATAAAAAAAAT